>NC_081249.1:28728340-28765840 GCF_030490865.1 Poecile atricapillus
TTACTTTAGGTAATTCATGTCCTAAAGAAAAACAAAGAAAAATTAAACAGCTCTCAAGAGACAATGGGATCTATTCTGTCCTCACATGCATGACTTAGTTACAAGTGGGCTCCTTGCCAGCTTCTGAGCTCAGCTACACACATGCAATTTTCTTTGACTTGAGCAGAGCATATATTTTTGTGGGCAGAACCTGGACCTTTTGCATGTAGGAATTCTTAAATTTTTTGTTATTTGTTTATTATAAGGATCATGGCCTCATTGTTCTGAGCTTTGGGTAAAAAAGGCTCTGTGTTCTACCCGCTGGAGAGATTATGGCCCAGAAGAACCAGCAGCATGTGAAGGGTGGGGGCAGTCTAACTATCAATCTCCTACATGGTTATATATTCCCAGTTACAAAGAGGCATATGTAAACTTTAGTCACCTGGGAAATAACTGACTTTCTTGAGATGATGCTTTCAGATGCCTGACAGATTCTCTGTGCGTCTTTCCACTTCCATGCCAGCACCCAGTACAACACTGCTTCCCATCCCAAGTTTATTGAGTCTTCATCCTCAGGGCTGGTTTACCCTGAGAATGCACTTGGTCTTGTTTCAAGCACCTGCTGCCAGATTCTGTGCTCAGCTACACATGTGGCTCTCTTTGACTTAGAATATATATTCTTCTGGTCACAGCCAGTTGTTTCAGGGTATGGCTCTACACAGATATGGAAGCCCATCTGGCTCACCATTGCTTGGGGCTTGTATCCTAGCAGAGGATACAGAGTGGAGGAATTTGATGGAGAAGAAGGCAGTGGTCTTACTGCCCTTTTTTGGGACCGTACCTAACTTCTGACATGACAGTGGAAGAAGCAAGAGCACATTGGTGGTTGGGAATTGTGTAAATGAGCTCTTCCTTTGACTGCATCACTGTACACTGCGCTTCACTATCCAGTGATAGGCATAGTGAAAGCAAGAAGTCAGATGGACTTAAGGGCTTATTCCCATGTGATGGAGGTGGAAGAGTAGGCTTAAGACAGAGGATTTTAAATCCTTAGGAAAGAGCCAAATTAATGTGTTCAGTCTCTTCTGTGTGCCTCTTTGAATGCCTGCAAGTACAGCTGGGGTTCCGCAGGTTTGGGAGGGAAGGGTTTCAGGGCAGGGAGCAGAGCCAGAGAACGACTGCTCTCTATCCCTCGCCACCCCTGGCACCTTTCCCGGTGGAAGTCAAAGTGGGGATTAACACACACGGAACTGGTTCTGTTCCAACTCCCCAAGAGGAAAACAACATTTTTTCAAGCTATATGATTCTTGTTTGTAGCTACGTGACACATTATTTAATGGCTGTGAAATACTGCATTGTTCTGATTTTGAAGATGCGCACATCTTTAGAGGACCGCTCTCATTTTTCTAAATGCTTTTTAAATGCAACATTTACAAACACCTTCATTTTCTTGTTGTTGCTGACTTGCTCATTGACATTTTAAGCTAAACAGCATATGGCTTATAGCTTTGTACAAGCAATTGTATGCAATTCATACATTTTCTGGAATTAAAAAGCCTTGGAAACACAATGACAATTTTCAAAACTACAGGTTTATTCTTAAAACTAGGAGATCTGTGAGGTCTATTCTTCATTTTTACAGATTTTTCCAAGTGATCCAAAAGAGTTGCTCAGGGCATCACAGTTTCCTGTTTGCAAAACAACAGAAACAACACAGGTAGATATTTAGATGTTTAATTCCCATGTGTATTCAATGTTCTTTGTGATCTTTAGATGGAAGGGTATTACTGGAGTGTAAGGTATTAATTACTGTTATCGGTATCTAAGACATCTCTTACTGAAGATTTAAATCAGCTTCCCCTGGAAACATAGGAAATAGGATTTAAAAGGGCCTCCTGAATCAAGTTCAAACCCCAGCTTTTGCTGTCAACTGCACATCGCATAATTGGTTTCATGACGTGCTCAAGTTTCATGCTGTAACCAGTGAAGTTTCTTGCTTCCCTTGCTCCTGTCGGAGGGCTGCTCCAGGATATCATTCCAGAGCTTCCTCCTAATTTCCTGTTGGAGTTTATTCATGGCCATTTTATAACCATTTGTTCTTATGTCAACATCATCCTTTAAATAGCTCTTCTCCCTCTTTGTATATTTATAGACCACAGTTATGTTCCCTTTCAGGCTTTGTTTTGTTTGTGTAAAGAAGAAAAGCACTTTTAGTTTGCCATATTAGATAGCTCTTCCTCCTACTACTAGTGCACCTTCTTGGTGCTTGTCACAGTTTGAAATAATTGTGTTGCACATGGATGCATTAAAATGTGTGACCCAAGTTGCGCAGTCTACCTGTACTCTGTCAGAGCAATATCATTCAATGAAAATCAGGAAAAAACCCACCATTTCCCTTCTCACTCTCCCTCATCAAACTCCTTTTTTTTTTTTTTTCTCTTTTTAATATATTCACAGTGTATCTAAGGCTCATGATCACCTTTTATTAGGAAGGAGAATGATCCAAAATTTTTAAGTGCCCAGCTTGTACTTCTTCTTTCAGCCAGCTGCTGAAGTAATGCTACCCACCCAAACTGTGCGCCTAAACCTGCGGCTTCATTATTTGTTTTCCGAAGTGTATCATCTTGAGATTACACTCTGGGATTTCACCTTATCCCATCCCATCCCTTTTCTTCCCTTTTCTCTGCTTACACAACAAGATATTATTCCTAGCTTTGTGTTATCAGAAAATTTCATTTGCATATACTCCCTTTGCTGCAGTGCAGGTGTTAAAACAGGACCCTACAAAATGGTTAATAATAAAAGCAGTATGTGTAGGACTCAACTACTGATCTCTGTCCATCCCAGTAGATCTATTTTCAGTACAACTGGCAGTCACCTCTTCTCCAATCTGTTCCCCTCAGTACTTCCAAATGATCTCCTCTTTCTCCAGTTTAAATAATACCCCTCCCCCTGAAATGATGATAATATGATTTACGGATACCAGAGGAGCGAGATCTATTGCATTTCCTTTCTTTAGAAAAACCTCATTATTTATGGCATGATCCATTTTTGGAAAAGTCTGACGTGTTTCAACACATCTCTTGTTTCCTTCAAAATTAATTTTAAAACCTGGCATGCAATGAGAACACATTATGAATCTGAATAAATGCTGCAACAGTCATGTACTTGGTACTATAATGGGTTAATTGTTGCAGTGCAGGAGGCTCATAGGGAGCCACAATGCATGCCTTAATGAGGAGATGGTTAGGAGCCCTGGGGCATGGAATAGGGGCTAATATGAAGGAGAAAACAGTAGGATAGAAAGCTGAGTAACCCAAATAGAGATACATTTGCTCTTGTTTACGTTGCAATTACTGTCTTGCATTATCACTGACAAAACTTAGAAACACTAGAGTAACTCAATGAGATGGATGTGTGCATAGAATATTTCTGTCCCAGACTAGGTTTTCTATGTTTTCCAGTTTCACTGGCACTCCCCACTCAAAACAATGAGCTACAAGTTAAACTGAAAACCAGAGCGCTACTTTGATGAGTGAACATACTGATGTTACAGTAAATACTTTTGATTTGAGGGGAGGAATCCTGTTTCCAGCCTGCAGTTTTTAAAAGGAGGAATTTTGGAAAGACATCAAGTTCCCTTGGTCTGAGGACAGTCCAGAAAATATTGTAAAGAAGTAACTTTAACACATGGATCAGAATAGCTCTGCTTCAAAAGCATACTATGCAATGACACTGATACACTTTGTGACACTTTGTTCAGATTTTCAGTCAAAACTACCACCAGTAACAGTTTAAGATTAATACATAGATTATTACAGCAATACATAGAATATTAACTTTGCCTTAGTATTTCGGATTAAATCGGTTCCTTCTTTCTTGGAGGCTGGCTGGCAGGGGTAAAGGAACCTTGAAAGACTTGAGGATCAAAATCAAAGAAAAGTTGTTCAAACCCCAGCAAATGTTTAACTTTATGTCCAGAACAGTCAATCAGCCTTATGCTATCTCTCCCAATTTATCTGTTAATTAAATACCTTTGGGTCATATTTGTCCAATAAGGATTTTTTTTTTTTAAAATTAAATAATTTCCTTTTTTTTTACAGCTCATGCACAAGTTGTGGACTTTATAATATGTACTTTCTCCAAATATAACATCATATGGTATCTGGTCTTCAGAAATTGCTAGTTACTGGACATTCCTTTCTAGGATTGATTAGTTGTAGGAATAAATCAATATAACTGAAAATGGAACTGGGATCAAAGTCAGACTTACTGAATATTGATAATCATCTAGGTAAACACTGAAGGTAGCTTCCAAGTCAAATAATAAGATTCTCAAAAGCATGTTTCTATAAACAAAGGTAAATAGTCTTTAATAAAACATCTGTAGAGTCCCACAGAAACGATAAACAGAAACAAAGAGAGAGTTTACCTAAACATCAGCTCAACTTTTTTATTTACCATTATTTTATTCTCATTTTATTATAATAGGTCTTCTTTCCTACTCCTTTACTGTTTTCTCTTGATTCTCCAGCCTTCTACATCCTCCTTGCTCTCTTTACAGTAGAAATTGCCATATGGGATCAGACAATAAGTCTCTGTGGTCTAACATTCAATCTCTCTGAAAGAGCCAGTGTATCAAGTCTCCTCCTTGTCTTTAACAGAAACTGACCTAAAGCATGAAGCTTGCCACTAGTATCCCTCTTACAAAATAGGTAACTACAAGTATTTTGTACTGACTGTATCTTACAAAGTACTTGGCCTCAGTGGCACAAAAGGGCAATTATTACCATGAGCTAATTATATATTGTGAGTGAAGAGGGGAATTTTTTTTTTTTTTTCATGAGTTTCCAAAGATCAGCTTTTACTTTCAGGCAGTATTTCCTTACCCTCATGTAATGATAGGATAGCAAGCATGAAAATGCCTGACTGACCCCTGCTATTATTTTGGAAATACTTATCATGTCAGCTGTGATTTTGTCTCCTTCCTTTATTTGTGAAGTCTTCCATTCATTATCTGCTGCTAGCATTTTTATTGCTATGTAGCCTTGCTGGTTTTGCAGTGTGTGTGTGTGCCAAGTCCTGCATAACAGCCAATGGGTGAGGGAGCAAGAAGCAGTGCACTCCTTAAGGAGTTCCTCTGGGAACATGGCATGCTCTTGCGTGGATGTGTGCCTCAAAGTGGGATGTCCTCCCAGAGCAGTGTCAGTTTTCCATCACCTCTGGAGACATCCCTGGCACAGACACATGGGCTTGCTGTGCTGTGGCCTCCGTGTCCTGCGGTTCCAAGTGAGTAGCCTGTGCGTGGCAGGGGGTGACAGGGAGTTGGCAAAGCTGCAAAGTTGGTTGGGAATCTCTCCTACCCAGAGGCAGCATGCTTCACAAGCCCCAGGGACAGTGACCACAGTGCAAGCTGCCCTCTTGCTCATGAAAGCAGGTCCTCAGAAAGAGGAGGGAGAGAGCTGCCATGAACGAAGTGCTGGGGGAGGAAGGAGCAGGAAGAGAGTTGTGTGGTTCAGTAGCTGTACGAAGAGGGTAGGAGAGGGGATTCTGGTAATAAATGGAAACAGGTG
The DNA here is from genome assembly GCF_030490865.1 of Poecile atricapillus. Taxonomy (NCBI): domain Eukaryota; kingdom Metazoa; phylum Chordata; class Aves; order Passeriformes; family Paridae; genus Poecile; species Poecile atricapillus. Next base: position 28,733,893 of record NC_081249.1, read on the forward strand.
GGCAAATTCACAAGAAAAGAGGTGGAAGAAAAAAAACCAAGACTATCTTTGGGAGGGTGCGGGGGGCGGGGGATGAAGGCTGGGAAGCTCAGAGAAGGTGTAGGAAACATTCTCCTTCTTGCAATGAAAGACTTGTCTCCAATACCAAAAGTCCAGGCTGTACACACTAATGAAATAGAAAGGAGGACAGGTTTAATTTTCCAATGAGGTGATCGTAGGTAAATTAGTGCTTTTGCAGTGCTTTATAGATATCTGATCTCCCTGTTTTGATGGTACTTTCTCACCACATCCATCCAAATCAAATCCCACCACATTCTCCCTTATCCTTAATAAAGAAAAGAGCAATAGAGAACAGTCCAAACCTGTAACCTCCATAACTATGAGCTACCTGTAAAAAAAATTTAGGAAACACCAAGTAAACAGTCCACATAAAACTGTGGAAGCAGTGTCTTTGACTCTTACTGAATGGAGAATCAATTAATACAGAATAATTTACTGTAAAAAGTGTTACAACACAAATCTTATAAAATTATTCTTAAAATTTAATTTGTCTAGGACATATCTGTCTATAAACTTATGAAAAAGTGGTTAAATTGGTACTAATCCACATTCTTGCTATGTTGTTTTTTATGTGTGTATGGACAATTATTTTGCCATAAAACTCTCTTCTATTGATTTTTCTTAAATGATTTTTTACTATAACAGTTATCTTTACTGCGTAATAGCGTCCAGAAATAACTTGAACCAAATTAGTAATGACAATACTAAAATAAAAACCTACATCATTAATTTGGATCGCTGTGGCATGTAGAAAATTTTCTGCAAATTAAGCCAAAAGAAAACCTGTTCCTGATCATGTGCAGTCACTATAGAATTGATATTATTTATCCAGAGCAAACATCCAAGTGATTGAGTAATCTGTTCTTCAAAACTAGTCTACCACAAGTTGATTGCTTTTAATGTATGCTCTTCTCATCTCTGTATGACTGGTCAGAGATAAGACAATATACCTGGATATGTTGTTAGGGGTAATGTTCACACAAGAAAATATTATGTATATATTGCTTTAAATCCCATCCTATCAAGAAACTGCTGAGACCTCTCATTCTCATGATGATACTTTTGGGAGCTGTAGGTATCTTGAAAACAGTGCTGCATCTCACAGTAAGTGTCTAACAGCATGCAACTCAAAGCACTGTGTTGTGAGGATAACACAAGAAATAATTCACGTAGTTGATAATTTCCATTTCCACTTAACAAACAATCTGTTATCCAGATACAATTCTTCCTGTGAAGATTCCATAAGCTTAAATTTGGAATGATACATGAATTTGAGACATGCATTTCAAACAACAACTAGAGGAGATCACTGCAATATGGAGACATAAATATATCTGCATGGAAATCAGGAGAAATATGAAATTAGTCTTAAATGACAATGGATTTAAACAAAACAAAAATTGTAAAACTTTATACAGATATTGACACTTTTAGCCAGGATTTGGACAGCTAATCAAGTTCCTTGTGATGAAAACTTTCTTTTTATTATCAGTATTGTCTATTATTACATTGTGAAATGCCTTCAGGCCCTGAACTAGAAGCCAGGTTCCATTATAATGGATATTAAGCATGTAATGAAAAGATAGCATTCCTCTCCAAAGTGTTCTTGAGCTAAACTTATGTACATATTGTAGTTAGAAGAACTGCACAAAGCATGTAGATACTAGAGCCATTTTTTAGTTATGCATCTTGGTAACCTAGACCATGGAACACAGGCCCAGTGAGGACGTGTTACCCTTCCTTTGAAGTCAATTTTGCAAATGCCACAGAGAAAAAAGCAAAAAATGAACCTTGAAGGGAAGAAAATAGACTAAGAAATAGGGAAAGTTCGAAATGTCATCTGATTTTGCATGTAAACAAGTGGCTCAGGAGCACATATAGGGAAGGTTGTGAGGTGAGAAGGAAGGTTAGAGGTAAATATAGAGTTCAGGATTATACCCAGTCTAATACTAAAGTCCCTGCTGGTGGTTAGCTGTGCTAATTTGCCTGCCGCCTTGTTGTATGTAGAATGTTTCTAGTGGAGAAACACACAGCTAGCATGCCTCGATGGCAGTAGGGATTAATTGAGCATAATGTCTTTTGGAAAGTCGCAGCATTTTCTTGGAAGGCAACAAGGGAAAACCGATAGTTTTGCTGTGTAACGGAGTTTCATAATGAAATCTCTTACAGTGAATCCTTGTTGCCTCATTACTCTTAAATCTTTATGAAAAAAATGCTTTTAAAGTGTATTACTTAATTGTATAATTTGAGGACCTTGCTGCACAATTCCATATGAGTTCTGTTTGGTCTCTCCTAGATGAGACAGCATTAGTACTTAGAAGTCAGGAATATGAAAGTTAAGGTTGAATGGACCATTTTCCCTGCCTTCTGCAAACACCTTGTGATGCAGTCTAATTATATTGTTCACTACTGTTGCTCTGTTTTGACATTTTACAGATTCTCAATTAAACCACTTAACCCGTGACATTGATAAGTCCATAAGTCAAAAGTCATTGCATTACATTGTTCTGTAGTTTGCTTGAAGAGCTAAACATCAGTGAATAATTGAACAAAACTTCAGAAATATTTTAGGTAAAGTGCTGCAGTATTACACGGTACCAGGAAAAAAATCCGTGGCTAAAAACTTACAAAAAGGGATTTTCAATGCAGTGTGAATGGTAACTCATTTTCAAATGTTAATATATGGCTTATGTGACAATGGGTAGTTTTAAAGTTTTAACAGTGTCTTTCTTTTTTATTAAGGATACATCATATCCATTCAAACTGATTTTTGAACCTTTACTGACTGAAAAATTAGGTTCATCACATCTGGAAGTGAAATGAAGAGTGAAGAATTCAGCCCTGGATTCAACCCCAAAAGATGAAGAGCATGTTAAAATCACAAATTATAAAAAAAATAAAAAAGGTATCTACATATTTACAGACTGTTCTGTACATTTGCTTTGATTATTGTGAATTCTGTTGTGAGCCTTTTGGCTTATGTACCTCTGACTAATTTACCTTTTACAGGACAAGGCACTCCTAAGCTGTAATGTTCTTCACAAGGAAAATATATCTGAGCAATGGGAACAAGAATAATAGTATAAAAGGCGCCAAGCTTTTCAGCCCCTTCAGAAAAATTCTGTGTGAATATGTCAGGCAATTTTTTAGTGCCACTGACACAAATTAAAACTGTGTTTGGCATTTCATGAGTCTAAAAGCTCATATGGGGACACCTCAATATGTACAGGTGTCCAAGAAATTACAACCTTGAAGAGCTTTTCTAGGTAAGGCTCAGCTGTCTGTTCTGCATCTCCTTCAGTACTGATACCACTAATGGATTTAAAATCCATTCATTCAGCAATTGTTCTCAGGCTACTTCCATAATGCATCACAAAGCAGAAAAATTTTCTGGCTTGAGTCCTGCCAATATCACTTGGGGAAGTGAAGAGGACAGGAGAGACGGAAAGAAAGAGAAGGCAGTTTTGCTAAGAAAGGAAATTAATGATTTATCTCTATATCCATTTCTTCTTTTGAATTCAAACAAAATCTGAAAATTTTTCTCCATATTCGGTTATCAATCTCTCATAATTAATTTTCTGTTATTATAGATTTATATAGGTTGGCTTAACCTGTCCTGGTTATTAGCACGTTACTGTTGCCTCAGTTTTATATCAATTGCTAGCACCTTTCATTAAGTAAGTGAAAATATAACTTTTCTACATCAATGGAAATAATTCTGTATTTGTACTATAAGACTGTAAATGTTAACCTGACCTACAATAATATGTTTCCTCAAAGAAGGTGTTGTTTTGTGTTTGTAAATTAATAATGGATTGATGGATGTATCTTTCTGATGTAAGACATATATATCCTTTTATAGCACAGGAGTTGATAATTATTTGGAATTTTTCAAGTCTGTTTACTGTATTGTTTCTGAGAGGCTTACACAAAGTTATTAAAACATTGGTCTTGCAACATCCTTTTATATGAAATTACCTCAGTGGACAAAATGAAACTTATTTTTTAGTGTTTTTTTAATGTATTAATTCTTTCCTATCAATCTTTCTTAGTATTCAGATAGTAATAATTCAGATAGTATTCTGAATACTGAGTACTCCATGGTATTCCCCATCACAGACACCACTGTGATAGATGGGTAGAAAATACAGAACAAAATACAGAAACTCATTCTGCAAGAAGCTAAAATATGTGGAACCCAGACATACAGACATTCACTCTCCATGAGCTTGAAATCTAGGCATAAGATAGGCAATGACAGTCAAAGAGGCAGATAACTGAGGTGATATCAGAAACAGTTAATACCAGTCAGTATTGTAGGTGGTGTTTATAAGAAGCTGAGGAGTAACTACAAATTACTGACTACTCAAGGTAAACAAACATGGTTTCAGTAATAACTGATATTCAAATGGAAAATAAATAGCAGACACATGAACATTTTGAGTCTATAATCCATAAAGGGTTCAGGTGATCCCATGACAGACAGCTCTGCTGTGGATGCCAGCACTCTTGATGCACCTAACAGAAATTACCTGGAATCTCACCAGGCATCCTCAGTCCTGGTATGTGCCAGTGAAATGTTTGGGCTTTTTCTTCCTCCCCACTATTCTCATACTAGAATGGCTGAACGCACCCTTTTGCTCTAGAACACTTTTCCCTTATTTATATGTAATACCAATTCCACTCCACTACATACTGTTCATGCTTCCTTTGACACCAAGATTTTTCAGGCTTTTAAACACTTCCCACCAGTAAGCTCATATCTCCCAAGCCTTGATGGTACAAAGAGTCTATAAGAACTCTTTTCTCTTTTTTGTTTGGTGGACTTGCTTTACTTTACAAAGTCATACCTAAACTAAATGGCTTTTTCATAGGGACTAGGTATTGAACAGCATATCCCATAAACTATGCTGTGCCTGTTTTTAGAAATTTGAAGAGAGCTCTGTGAAACATTTAAAAGGGAACCTTGTATCATAGAAAACTGGAGTTGTATGAGATTTCAGGTACCTCTGAGATTTATGAACGTCTCTGAGAAGTCTGGACATCAGCATGCAAGGTTCAGGGAAATTTTCAGCAAAGTGTGAGAAGTCTGCCCTGCAGATTTGTATGAAACCCCAGTCCACAGAAGACTCTCTCAAGCAACATGCAAATAAATTTATCATGGCCATCCCTGGCAGAGACAGGCTTTCAGACATGGGGTTTTCTTGCAGAAGGATAGAAATGGATATCCTGAGGTGTGTCCATGCTGCCTAAATTTTGGTAGTTCATGGAGGGAGACAGTCTCTCTTCAAGAATTATCTGCAGCAGTTGCCATTAACAAGACAAACAGCTTAAGGAGACAAATCTCCTGAATAAGTATGTAGCTAAATTTGGACAGTGTATATACTGCATACTGTATGTTTCAGACTTCCTTCCTTGTGGAAATAGTAATAAATAAACTCCTGACTCTTGTTGCTAGTGGAGGCGACATGAAATTTTCAAATACTGGGTGGGGTGGCAGATAATGCACAGAGACCTGTGAGTTAGTTAACTGGCAAGTCTAAGAGAGCTGCGCCTGAAGGCCACTTCCAGGACTGGAAACTGAGTGCAGAACACTGTACAAGCACTTAGGAATAAACAGCCATCAACCCAAAGAATCTGCCATCCAAATAAGCAAGAAAGTTGAGAACAGAGAAGTGTGGAAGGATATTCTGTTTCTGAGAATTGGTTCAGTTGCCTACTCCCATACTCAGCAAATCCTGAGGAAAAATCTCAAACAACCCTCTCATTCAGCCAGAGCCCCCAGCAGGTACTTTTCAGTGGAGTTCTAAAATTTTTTCAACAGCCATCAGGCAGCAAATGCTTTTATTGAGAGAATGTTGACTACCTCATGTATGTTTCTAAGTTCCCAGACTACACAGTTATCAGTTATCCTGGCACAAACTGCAATTCTGACATCAGTGCTACCACTGATTATACTTCCACAGGTAGCAAAGAAGCCTAAATTGCCAATAATAGTTGTAAGTGAATAGTTAGTGAATGGACAGTAGAAGGCAGGCAGAGAGATGCAGTTAGGAATTATATAAACTATAAATTGCCAACTTTTATCATTTTACATGGTTTTTTTTACTGTAAAAGTGGAATATTATACAAAACAGGCCAAAATGGGATATCCAAGGTGACTTAATCTGTGGTAAAATAGTAGGTACAAGAAATTAAAACTACAATAATCAAAATAAAATATCTTAGAAGAAGACAAAAAAGAATCAAAAGGCTTTTAGCTTTTGAGAAAGGGAATCCCATTGTATAATTAGATCATGAACTAAGACCTTTCACCACTGCATTTTCACACTGTGAGCTATTTAAGTGCCACCTCTTGATTCTCCTACTGCAGCTTCTAATAGCAAACCTTGTTCTGCTTTTCTTTGTGCAAAACCAATCACATCACATGAAATTATACAACTAATTAACACAAACTCCTTTAAAAAATTGCATATTATTTTGGCAAGCCAAATTAACGTCAGTCCCCTGAAACCATGTTTAGTAATTCCCACTGACTGTAGTAACGCCTACTACTGAGAGAAGGGCTAATCAACCACAGGCTCTCCTGCTGATGAGCTGAACCAAGTAACCAGATGTTTCTGCCTTCTAGGCTAATGGAAATGTCATGCATGTTTTTCTCTCCACCTAGGTGAAGAACTAATTCCACCATGGCCATGGTCTGGGCAGCTCTCTCTCTCTGGTGCTGCTTCTGACAGGTCCTGCTGGTTAATCCTGAGCAGGCAGGTACAGCCTTACCAAAGGTGCTCTAGTTTAAACCAGCCAATCCAGGCCATCAAGGCAGCTTGCTGCCAAGATGTTCTCTCTCAGGATGTGGATAGCAAAGATAAATCTGATGAGCATCACTGTGGAAAAAATATATCTGTCATATTGTGCTGTATGTAAAAGCTGGGCAAAGTATGTTTTTTTGTGTATTGGTAAGAGGTCCCACTGGTATTAAATTACTTAATGAGATGTCTATTGCAATTAAAAGAGTCATAACATTTATATTAACATTTTAAAGCTTGCTTATTTCAGGAGTGTCAGTTTACATGAGTCTAAATAGGCGATAATGAACATGATGAAGTATTCCATATTAAAACTGAGTACTGTGTAACTGTCTAGTAAAATCTTAATATTAAACTATACTGTATAAATTACAGGATAGTATAAAAGCTTCATATTTAGATGTATCCCATCTTGAATCTCAAATAATCGACTTAGAATTAAATATGAATACAAAATAAAAATAAATGCATTTATATGTAATCTTAAAAAATACACTTGCATGATATATCTATTTAAAAAGCTTACAGTATGCTTTGATGGATGATACAGTCATTTTCAGAAACAGCAAACCATAATTTAAAGACAGTGTGTAATTATTTAACAGCAATATTTTCTAAGTTCAGCTGACTTGTGCCTCTCATGCTAGATGCTAATGCTAGATTGCGTATCAGTAAGCCCTATCATTCCAGGTGCTTACATGGTGAAGGAGAAAGATATCTAGTGCATTTAAAATACTACTTAAGGAGGAAGAGAATTAAGTTTATTCATGCAGACCTAGTTTGAAAAATGCAGAGAACATATTAATTTCAGACTCCACCCACAGCAGCTAAATATAATCTTTATTTTGTTTTTCAATAAATCTTCAGTAGTATATATAGACTGTAAGCACAAGTTAGTCTTTTTATATTTTAAATTTCCTTTACATGCTCATTGCTGTATTAACATCTGTTCTGAAACTCCCACCACCACAGCAAGGAGGCATCAATTAACATCGGTTTGGAAGTGACAGATATTCAGTCAAGGAGGAATAAAACTCTACAGCAATTTTTGCCAGCAAAATCTCATCATGTGTGCAAAGATGCAGTCTACTGGTAGCACCAGTTCGATATGTGAGGGGATGGATCACTGGAAGAATGAGGTTTGCCTCTCATGAAAGGAGACATGCATGAGCCCTTAATTGTAAATTCAAAGATAAGGCCACTGAACTGAGAGTGACCTGGCTCTGGTCCCAGAAAGTTGTGTTTCACTAGATTTAGTTTCTAAAGCAGAGAAATCTAGCAGTGTGAGAGGCAGTCTTTCAGGCAGCTAGATGCACTTGCCAGTGAAATAAATATTGGAAAACTGAAATTTACCTAGGATGCTGGGAGCTATTAGAGGGGACCATAGACTACCTGACACCTGGTCATCCTGTATCACTTAATGTGCAAAGTAGTAGTTACTAAAACAGTGGATCTTTCTGGCTGGATTTCAGGACTGTATCCAAGAACAGTGGAGTTAAAAAATCCTGCTATTTGATCATGGAAAATATACAATGTTATGCAAATATCCACGCCCAAGAAGTGAGAAAAGAGCCTTGAACCATCTTGGCAATTGTAAAGTTCTTCCAACAGATTCCTTTGCTTTTGCATGCTATGACTTTACAAGCTAGAGTTTCATTGAGAATGGTTGAGAAATCAGTGGAAAATGAAGAGTGAAAAAAAAGTACACACCGTTGTATATTGCTTTTCTTGACAATCAAGAAATAAATTCTTAAAAAGCAGAGAGAGAGAGAAATGAAACTAAACAGCAAGTAAGGCTGGGTTTTTTGGTGTGTTTTTTTTTTTTTGTGAGATAAATATTTTGTCTGCAAACTAATTTGAGATTATAAAAGTATGAAAATTTTCAGTAAAAATCTTTCTCTTTCTAAAACCGTTGGTCTTCTAGTGAGGAAAAAAGTTTTATATTAGCACTTTATATTAGTTTTATAAAGTGCTTTCTATTGATCTGATCAACATCTCCATGATGGTCAAGAATTGAACAAATGTTGCTGAACTATGAAGAACTTAGATCAACTGATTTTGGGCCAAGAAAAGCTGTCATAAACAGTGAGGCACCACCATTGGCATGAAATACACTGATAGTACTTATTCTAGTGGCAAAGGGAATTTTTCAATATAAGAAAATATTCAGAATAAAAATAAAAAGCACATATATGTATATGTACAGACAAAGACTAAGCAGAACAGTGTAAAATTATCAGACAGTTCGCAGGATAACAGCAACACAACTTTGGTCCTTGCAATTTTTATTCAGCAAAAGATCATTTGACCTCATTCCTGCTCTGCAGATCTTGATTTTCTGTTAATGTAAGGTTGGAAAAGGAATAACGAAATTTTGTCCTAAACTCATCTATGAGAATCAAGTTTATCCTGGCGCAGCTATGTTCTGAATAAAGCCTTCAATTACCACAATATGTAATATATTCCCACAGGGTAGCCCGGATAAAAAAACCTGGGAATGATCTGTATTGCTGCAGACCTGGGACTGAAATCAAGCTGAGATATAGGTGTTTGTTCATGTGTTTATGTTGCTTACTTCTCTCTGACCAACTTTCTATCATTCTGACACTCAGCAGTACCATAAACTTTTCTGTGAGGCTGAATGCCTGGCCAGTAAACATAAATAAAGAACTATTCACAACAAAAATAATATAGGGGAAGAACAACAGCTGAGAAAAAGAGTTCATGGAGAAAGAGGAGAATGATCTAGGATATCTGTTCCTGAAATGCTCAAAATTTTATCCATCATGCAGAATGTCTTCTAGCATGAAGGAATCCTGTGGCATTCGGGATCACAGGAAAGTTCAGTTGTATCACACTGGAAGCCCATTTGGTCCACTGTCCTCTGAACAGTGATCAAAGCCACAACTTCAAAGGAAGATGCAATGAAGTATGAACAAGACACTTTCAGAAATATCCAGCTTTTGGTTCCTCTTTCCTGTTCCAGACAACAAGTGAATGGCTTGTGTTTTGTAGCTAGGGAATTTCTGCCTCTTTCTACTTTAAAATTTTTTTAGTATCATTGTGTACCTTCTTTTCACATACAAAAATTTTTCCATATAATTTCAATAAAATCAAGATAAAGTGTAACCTTTTTGCATGATTTTCTCCCCATTTCATTGACATTGTGTGATTAAATTTACATATACATATTTGCTTATCTCAGTGGATAAAATGCTCTTTTTGGCAGTCCAGTAGCCTTTGAAAGACTTAGGTGAACAAGTTATAACAATCTGTTCAGAGAATTTCATCCCCTCTGCTCTTTGCAATGCAAAAGCTTCAAAGGTCAGTTCGGATAGACTTTGCACACTCCAGAGGTGTTCATAATTTAAACTCATGGATACATTTCTCATGCAGGCATATGAACAGTTTTTAAGGTATATTTTATGTGTTCATATGTTTATTTCTTAATAATTGAGAAAGAAGATGAAAACTCCAGTAGAAGAGGTAGTGGCTAGGAGGGGACTATCAATATCCTGATGGAGGCAGAAACTTTTTTGAGACTTGAAATGATGCAGAGCATAATAACTTTTCTTTCTCCAGGTATTCCAAGGTTAACAAGCTGTGTCAAATTTCCTCAAGAAGGAAGAAAAATTCTTCTGCTTTGAACACACACATTCGACTAAACTTTTTGGAGGGAAATATTTCTTCCTTCTGTGTTTGCACTGCAGCTGAGGATAAAAAAAAGAGACAACACATTCCTGACAAGGCCTTCAGACCAGCTTTCTGTAAAGTTCTTACACGATAGAAAGAATACAAGAAGGTCTAAGTATTAAATACACCTGAATTTTATAAGTTTTTTCTTAATTTCAAGTGTATAGATTGCATTGACCGAAATATGGTGTTTTCCTTACTGTGCATAAGACCAAATAGTGTCCTGACCTGCATGCACTGGAATGTCGAATTTTGTTTTGCAGACTGGGATAAGATTTCTTAGGGATTTGCAAAATTTTTAAAAGGAAAAATTTTTAATCTGACAGTGATCAGTGATTTGTTTTACATCTAGGTCTTGAAAAAGACCTATAGTGATTCCTTTGAGATTGGCAGAGCTTTCAAGTGTGAACAAGGGCATAAATGAAAAGCCATGGAAGAAGGCAGATTTTCTATGAGCCTGTGTACCATAAAAATAATAACAAGGGGAAATGGAAAACCACTAAAATAAAAGACCATGATCCAGTTTATGTCCACACATGGTAAGGTATTATCAAACAGTTATTTCTCCCAGTTAATCATTAAATGCACTCCTACACTCTTAAAAACTAATGTGAGGAACACTTTTAGGAAATAAAGAAAAGTACACACAATGGATATGTGAGCAAGAAGCATGTGAACCAACAAAATAACAGCTCTCTCTTCTGTAAAGCCCTATATTCTTTTACTGCTAGGTTGTTTCATTAATAATTCCAGAGCATTAGAATGTATTGTGTTATTCTGTAAAGCTTGTTGTACAGAAACAATTCAATAAATGAAAAGTTTGAATTCTAAGTATTATTATTATTTTTGTTCGGCTTTGCTTTGTGGTGCAAAATTCTTTTGATTGCTTCAGACCTACAACAATCCCCTGTTGTTTATCATAAATAACAAGTTGTTTTGTTTCTCTGGGCTTGCAAGTTTCATTTTCTTCTGTTGCTATAATTTCTATTCATTTTTAACATGAACACATTTTCCTACAGAAGTAGTCTTGTATCTAACTGTACCTTGTGATTTTTTGGCTGTGAAAAGCATTCTAGTTGATAAGAAAAGGGTGAAAATCATTCCACCCCCTCACCAGAGTGAACTGAACTTTCTAAGGATATATTTTTGCCCCTTTTTGAAAGGGAATAGGTAATGCTTTCACTTCTGACTGCCCACTTGCTAGACATTTTTTATACTGAATTCAGAAACAATTTAGTGGTGATGCCATTAATTTTATTTCTGATAGAGTTCTTATTGTGTCAGCTTGATCCTGCACTATCACAAAAGAATATAGGCTTTGTATAAAAAACACTATTTAAAACACAAAAGTTGGTACTGATTTTACCAGTATCACCAGTTTTGAAAAATCTTTGAAAACTCTGCAGTCTTTCTTTTGAACTGAATTTCTCTGTGATGAGTGAGGAGAGGGAATTATGGCTTCCATGAAAAATTATAATATTTTTATCTATCTTCCTTCCCTACTGAGGATTTTGCATATTTTCCATACTGAAGGTTTTAACTGTGATCTTTTAGTCACTTCTTTTTCACAATCAGAGCCCTGTAGAGCCCATAGTCAAGGATTCACTGGTTGTATGAAATTAGACAGAGTGGATCACGCTGGTCATCTGTCCCCTCTGCCATTCTGCACTAACACAAGAGAGTACATGTGATTTACTTCAATGAACTGTGACTCCCACAGTTTCCCAGTGTCCCCCCCTGCAATCCTTAACAAAGATGTGATCAATCATTTTGGTCTTCATTCAACTGGGAAAAATGTGCTAAGAGAAGTACCTCTTAAGATGACCATAGTTTGTCTTTCTGTCTAACAGACTGATAAATCTGTATCACCAATTTATACAGTTTTTCTAACTGTACAGGAAAATGAGTTACAGCTTAATAACATGCCTCTGATAAGAGTCTATTGACATTTTAACTGCTGAAGATCCATTTTAAACCAGCAGAATCTAAATATGCTGGGGGCAGGGGAGCTGAATTGTTACATCTGCCATTTCTAGTGGCTGGGAATCCCTCTTCCACAACCACAGGGGAAGCCTGCACAGTCAGCAAGGGTGAATTCACAGGCCATGTCTTTATTTTGCCAACTCTTCAATGCATTCTTCTCTCAGTTTCCACCACTTACCTACAACCCACTTTAACTTTTATCTGGAGAACTGCATTTTTTTTCCTTTCAAGTACTGACAGCTGCTGTTGTTTCCTGCTTGTATCTGTTAAAAATACAACCACAATAACCATTTTCCAAGCTCATGGAATCAGTGCCTTGAGTCCTTCTAGTGTTTCCTTTCCCCCTCACATTACGTTTCTCATCTTCTTGACTTAGCTTATAAGTACTTCATAATGTTGTTCTCGTCAGAGTCTCTGGCAGATATCCACCACCTACTAGTTACAGTTCAGATGGGGCATCTCCTCCTGTGGGAAATCAGCCTCGCTGACAATTCTAAAACTCACTTCATTATTTTTTTTCAAATCTTTAAATCTCTCTATCTGACTGCTTGTGAGCAAAGGAGACATTTGTTCTCCTTATGTAGGTGTCTTTACCCGAACTAGTTTTCTGTTATCTTCAGTGGAAAACAATACACCTTCTATGGTGTAACTCATCTGACTTATTTCAGGTATCTACTGTGGATTGAGATGATCTCATTTTGCAACTGATTATTTCTTCTTACTGACTACTGGGGAATGTATGGTTCCAGCTCAGATGCAGATGATTTTACAGCTATTTCAACTAGCCTACCTAGTTACCTAATGATGGGTGAATATAAGCTATATGTATACTCATCTAAATATCTATGAATTGAAGCACTCAAATTTAGGTGCTCACAGTGTAGGTGTCAACACATGACGTAGAATCTCCTTTACATCAGTGGAGCTCTAGCTAGTATGGGTCATGGAGCCTGGAGGAAAATTCAGCTGAACTAGATCCAAATCCTTCCCCAAGACTGTGATATATTTAGGTTCAGAAAACTCTATCCATCTATCTAGTAGGCAACTATGCTTTGTTTCATATTGGAGCTGGTGAGCCTATGATTATTACCTCAGTTTAACATTGGATCATCAGAGTCAGTTAATGGAACTACTCCTGCTAAATATTAATTTATTTGGTTTTGGCTTTGATGAGCTCTTTGCAGTATAAACATATTAAAAATATGAGCTTCAATGCATACAGAGTACTTTTAGAGACTCATGAGGGCAAATGCAACACTATTTGGGAATGCTGCAAATATGACATGTCTTCTTGTGAGTAGCATCCCAGCGGGATCTGATCAATTTGAGTTTGAAACTGACTTGTTCTGTAAGAAAGAAAAAAATGTTCATTAAACTGAATGGTGCACCACTTTCACTCTTGTATGAAGTTAAAGAAACAAACTTTCCACTAAGCAAAGCATATTAAATCCTAATGCTAGTTGATCCAACTTCCCCTGTTGCACACAAAAGAAATGTTATTAAAAGCACCCATGCTTTTGCACAGTATTTTATAAAGGATCTCCTCTATTAAAACAAGAGACATTCTTATCCTTTATTTCTTGATTCCCCTGCTTGCATCTGGCATGACCTCCCACAGTTTCCAGGATGTAAATCCAACTGTCTAATGACATCAGAGAAAAAAACATTTAGAAAGAAATACATCAATTATATTTTCCTCTAGACAAATCATATCTCGAAATAAGCACTTGAAGAAGTTATACCCTTTTTTTATCATATGCAACAAAATCATAGCTTCATATTCATCTATTGTTTCCAAACAAACAAAATACCCTGACACAAGATTGAAAACTACAGTACATGCTCATTTCTTAAACTTTTCCAGCTTCTTGAAGTAATCCATAATTTTTTCCTGTCCTGTTAGATTTCAGGGGCCACCATTGACAATCTCTTGGAAATAAGGTTTTGTACTTTTGTCCCTGGACTTCTCTGTTTCAGTCTTTGTAGGAGAAGCTTTCATGTCAGAAAACTCATCCTATTTTAAGCAGAAAGAAGCCACTTGGCAATCTAATCTCTTCATCTTTGGTGCACGTGGGAAGGCACAGGCTGTGGAGCAGAGTGTACCTATGTGCTTAGCAGTCAGCCTCTGCTTTATCTGTATTAGTACAATTGTTCTGGAGTAGCAAAAGGGAAGAACTTCAAAAAGTTATCACAATACCTTGACAATGGGTCTTTTGTAACCCAAAAAGTAGCATGTACAGACCAGAGGATAGTAGGGATACTGTGTGCTTGACTACAGCCCATGAGACTTACTCTGCCTGTAGGAATTTTGCTGGTTTTAGCATCCATCCAGAATTATATAATTCCTAAGAAATGTGAGGTTAAGAATAGAGAAATAGAAAAACAGGGTAGTAGGTTACAAAGAGAATATGTTTAGAGTTTGAGTCTGGCTGACATTATACATCCTTGCCCTTTTACCACAGATTGCTCATGAGGACTGAATAGTATTTCAGGTACATAGTGTAGACATCACAAAAAACTTCTGCTTTGTAGACACATGCACACAGTACCCCCTCACCCCCACTCCACAGACACAGACACGTACAAAGGAAATAAATACTACAGTTGTTCATGTCTTATAACAATCAGAAATGGAAATCTGCATAACAGAAAAAGCATGTGTTCATATTAGTGGATTGTTACGGCTAGCTTTAATTGGATATTTTCAACGTACTCTGAACTACGGGATATCAGGCATGATCTGC
The DNA here is from genome assembly GCF_030490865.1 of Poecile atricapillus. Classification (NCBI taxonomy): domain Eukaryota; kingdom Metazoa; phylum Chordata; class Aves; order Passeriformes; family Paridae; genus Poecile; species Poecile atricapillus. The sequence goes on from NC_081249.1 coordinate 28,749,179, forward strand.
TTTATTTTGGGCCTCTTCTAGCTCCAATGAAATCAATGGCAAAATTCCTACTAAATTAGGTGATGCGTGTTCATCGGAAGAGGAAGTTGCATAACCATATATATATATACATTTTACATTGTAAAATGTCACTTAAATATTCTGTACTTATCACTTGAAGCAATTTTCTTCACAAATCTGAAAAAATTCCTCCTCATAAGTTAAAAATAAAATTGGTGTGAATTATACTTTTCTGAAGACATAATAAGAAGTTGAAAAACACCCCCCTTAGAGTGGTGTACATGTGTGCATGCCTGTATTTGTCTGTGTGTGTATATGTTTGCTCATATTTTTAAAAAAAATTTACTTTTATGCTTCTACCTCAGCAGACTGTCCAGCATGGGATGAAAACATTGTCATATGCACATAAAACATGTGTCCAACTGGCCAGTGTTTTTCTCATTTGCTACAGCTTTAAGATCTTTAGCTCTACACATTTCAAATTTCTCAAAACCTGAAAACCAAGGAACAAGAACCATGCACAGGAGAAAATCTCCTTTCATCACACTGGGATTATTTTTCTATCCCAGGTGCTTGAGCCTGGGCTTTCTCTTAGTCTAATTGATAACTGTCGGGCTCCTCCCCTTAACCCACTGACTTTTGTGCGTTCCCTTCCCGGGTGACTACTGTTTCACTGTTCTACCTCATTCACTTATGGTTGACCTGGAGCTCCTGGGTTAAGCTTCCCCACTGGTATTCAACCTTGGACCTTATTATTGTTCTACTCATCTGACCTCTGATACACTAAATTCTAACAAGGTGATCTGAAAAAAATCACTCATTTTTTTTCTGTGTGGTTTCATGGCTCGTCTTTTTACTGCTCTTGGCTGATGTTCTTTTCTCCACTTCAGACCACCAAGTGCTCTGCTTTAGTTTGTCAATTTATAGTGCTGTCATGGTTTCAAATGCTGTGACCATTGTGTAGAATATACTCTCCTGACCTCTGAAGCAACTTTCTGTATTTCAATTGTTAACTCATTAGGGTTTGGAGGAACAGCTGAAAAGGGAATGGCCCTTTTCCCACAATTGCTTCCAATGAGATGCCTGAAGAGTCATCACAGTCCAGGATTAAGAGAAATCAAGAGGATGCTGCTAGAAATTAGCTCCAGTTATTTTGCATTCTTGCCTAAAGGAAACAAACTAAACCCCTTAATGCCCAAAAGTACTGCTGTTATCATCAGTTCACCACTAAAATGCAAGGGGAAGTATATCAATAAAGCTAATAATAAAAAGATGAATCAAATTAATCTGATTTGGATAATTCAAGTACTTTGCTAAAGTATTCCAAAAGCCAAAGCATGTTCTTTAAACATAACTTTTATATTTTACTACTTTCTCTGTCCTCACTCAATCCTTTGTTTGCACTGGCCCTTTGTCTGGGTTCTGAGCCTCGCTTCTCCCAATCAAGTTTTTCTAATAAATAGTTTTTTAACTCTCTCCCTTTGAAAATACCTTTTGAAGAAGAAAAGAGAAGTGAATGGATAATACCAACAGAATTTATTCTGAAGTCAGCTTCCTAAGAAGAGTGAAGTCGTAACCATATTTATTACACCCCCACCTCCTCCAACAAACTCTTTCCTTTCTTTCTTTTCATTTAAGTGGGGAAATCACTCAGTGAGAAAATAAAGAAGTGATTCTGTCATTTATGGGGAGTTTTATAGCAGTAGCAAAAAGTTAATAGTTTTAATTTTTTGAATTTTCAGATTGATGCACATTTTTTTATTAAGTTTCTCTGACCAACCAATTTCTAAACAGTAAAAATGGTGCATGGTTTCGCCATTTAAAATAATTTAATGTAGCTTAGTATTTAGCAGTTCTAAATATGTAATGTCTAGTTACATGTGCACAGTTTAAAAAAAAAAAATAAAAAAAAAATCTATATTTTCTCCAGCATCACAGGTATTTAGATCAACCACAGATTTTGATTTCAACAGGAAAAAAGAATAATTTTTAGGAACTTATGGGAACTATGCCATTAACGACATCCTTAATTTTGGGAGCCTGCTTGGTACAGCATTCTCCTTGGTAGCACTAATCATGGCTGCACAGTTTTCTGATAACATGAAATACTCTAATACATCCTTCATTTTTTGTGTCACAGAATCATAATAACAAGAGCTTGCATTTTTGAAGGTCTCATCATCAAGTGTTTCAGAGCACTTTGCAAACACTGATTTAAACTTCATAGTCTCCCAGAGAACAAGGCTGGCTTGGGTGTATCTTTACTGATTTTACTTAGCATGATATAGAAATGGCACATTTCCTCTAGATACTATAACTACTTTTTATAGGTGGGTAAACTGAAGTATTGGCTCACAAGTGTCCTATCCAAAAAAATACAGACTGAGTCAGTAAGACAATGAAATCAGTATTTCATATCTGGTTTTCAGCCCTCTGAATCACTTGCTAATTCTTTCATCATGCTTGATGATTTAACATTTAACAGTTTTGCTCTATTTAAGGCCACCTTTTTTGAAAGACACTCTTGTAAACTGTGTCTCTAAGCAATATTAGCATAAGTTTTAAATAATTAAAGCAACAGAAATTAGAGACTATTTTACCAGAATTAAAATGACGGAATAAAGTGGAAGGAATATAATCATTATAGAGTTGATGCTGCCTAAAAACTGTGAATGCATTTGATTGCCTATGTCAGACATCATTAGACTATTTACTTTAATAAAACAGTAAAGCCAATACTATACAGCAGTTTAAATCAATTTCCCTAGAATGATATTACAGATGCCAGATCTTCCAAAGTTGAAGATTATTTCTTTTCTGAAAAGATAAGAGGCCTTCAAACCTTACTGTTCGATTAAAAAAAAAAAAAATATATATCTATTTGCATGGATGCTAAAAGGATATCAAAAAGCAATTTGTGTTAGTGTTTGTACAAGCAATTGCAAAAAGAAAAAAAAAAAGCTTGCTGATTGTGTTGCTGTGCTTCTTCTGCATCATTGTTTTTAACAGATGGTTTGCTATTACAACTGCCTTTGCTTCAACAAGAGTTTATAACCTTGCAAGTTTGGGGTTTTTTTGTTTGCTTTTCTTTTTTTTTTCCTTGGTGTTGTTGTGCACCATTCACATTTTAAAAGTTTATGTGGGTTACTTTGCTGGTGCTTTGAGTTTTAGTTAATTCGGGTCTCTTATGCTATTGAGATAGTATTTACTATCTGTGCTTGATCTGGACCAAACATATTTTGATTGTAAATAGAAGGTCTTCTTTTATGAGGATGTTCACTTCACAGCTTGAGCAGTGTAATTTTTATACAGGTCTCAGCAATCAATAAAAAAGCCACAGGAGGAATGATTTATCTTGTTGGTTACAGAGACTGTCACCGAGAGAAATTGTAAAAGATCAATTTACACAACCTGGTGTGAGAACGTTATTGATATAACACGGCTGATCAGTTTCTGGTAGTCTGTGGGTAGGCAGAGAGAGAGCCCTGCCCTCGGATAGGGCCACTCACCAAGATCTTAATAGACTCGCTGGTCCATAAAATGGACATGAAGCCAATGAAGGACGAGATTCTGCGTGCTCATGGTACACTGAGTGGCCTGCAGGAAAATGGATTGGCTCAGCTCCGATTAGTTAGTTAAGCAGTGTCATGCATCCTCTTTTTTTTTTTTTTGTTGCTTTTTTCTTCTTCTTCTTCCCCCTGCTCCCCCTCCTACTGTGAGAACTGTTCACTTGGAGGCTCACTGCCTTAATTACAAAGGGCCTTTTTAACTACAGGTCACAGGAGTTGGCTCACTTGACAGGAAATAAGGAAACAAGCTACCTTCCTGGAAAAAAAAAGAAGAAAATCAAACTTCCACTCCTCAAATTAGTTAAATGAAGCTTATCAGCACTTGTTAGTTGATCCTTTGACAGTCTGTTAATTGCAGCTGGTACATTAAGTTATGTTATAACCAGCAGGACATATGATTAAAAAATAAATAAATCTACGCGTATGCCACACAGCATTGTTGGTAGAGAAAACAAGGTAAGAACAATGTTGATATTTGCTGTAAATATCACAGCACAAAAGACATTTATAGACTATTTCTTTCTTATTCTGTACAATTAAATTGCATGCTAACTCAGGGGGTTAGTTTGGATCAGAAAAGGGCTTCTCTACACAATGAGATTAGAAAGGTTCTCATTGCATCTTAATAAAATCCAACATTGGCTACTCCGTCAATATAAGTGGTGAATACCTACAGATGTTATACATGCAGCTTTTAACATGCTTCTCCTGATATATGCTCTCCATTATATTCTTATATTTACAGACAATAATTTCTTACTGTTATTACTGGAGGGAAAGAAAAGAACATTAGCAGCATTAAGAAACCCCACGGCAGTTGTTTCTCCTTCATAGGAAGTGACTCTACAGTATAACTGCTAGCAAAAATAAAGGATCCAAAGGCACATCAAGGGGAAAAAACTGTTTTCATGCATTTAACCTGTTAATTATAGTAATCTACACTACAGTGTAAGTATTGTAACCTGGAATGGGAAATGGGTGATTGAAAGAATGAGCTGACTAAGACAAAAATGATTAAATCCACACTTTGAATGGATGATTTTCATATGTAATTTGAACTACACATTCTTAAGTTGTTTCATTTTCGCGTTTCTGTACTCATTGGCACGTATCAAAGTGAAAGACTAGCTGAAATTAATGTTTTCTTACCTTCATCTGCCAGAGTAGTTTAAATACTTCTCAAAGTAAAGAACACTGAATGATGTGTTCTTCTGGACCCATAATATGTGCTTTAAGATGTGTTTTATACTAATTATGAAGTAATATTTTGAAATCCTAGTCATCCCAACAATATTGCTTCTTTTTATCTATGGAAGGACACAAAAAGGCAAGGTTACTTTCATACCACTGAATATTTAAAGTCCCTAATAGTTATTGTCATATTAAAATATGATTGAACTCACCAGCAGGCCTCTCACTGTGTTCATGTGAACACAGTCTTAAGCACAGAAAAATGTCACATCCCACCTCCCCTGACCCTCTATGAGGGGAGAGGGGCCCTTGAGATATGAAGAAACTGGTTTCTTCATATCTCAAAGTCAGATTATTTTTTCTGAAAATGGGTGGGGTTCAAGTGCTGTCAATCTTCCTATGTCTTCCTGTACTCAGATCAGAAAAGAAATAAAGCAATTATGACCAGAGTGAAGAAATGGAGCTTGTGAGACCAAGGGAGAGGAGTGGGTGAGGGAAGAAAATGGTGATGGCCAGATGTGGATGATAGCTAGAAGCCAGGGCTAGTGGAGAAAGGACAGAAAGGAATGTGGAGAACTTAGTATGTTCTCCACATGCTGAAATGACTTGATATTATTCTACATCCATGTGTGCTAGTAACCCCTAAAGGCATACAAACTTCTGGAGTGGGTGGTAGCCTGATTGAACTGTGGGTGTTGTGTCTTCCCAACCACAGAAAGAAGAAGTTCCCGTTTCTGTGGATACCTAATGGGGTGCAAGGATGGCCACAGTGCCTGTTGACCTGTCTTACTCATCCTTGTGAGTCGTGTTCTAAGCCAAATTTGGCAATAAAGAACTGTTTATACCATGACTTCAAGTGGTGGGTGGGCAGAGAAAGAGTTGTTTTTCTTTACAGCTTCCAGGCCACTCACTGCCTCAGGCAGTCTGAAATCATTAGCCAGCCATATTCCTCCTCTGCCCTTCTCATAAGGAAGTTGGGCTCTTCCCAGAAATCAAACAAATGCTCTCCCTCTCTCTGACACATGGATGTTACCTTAGCAGAGCAAACCTGGACATGTTGCCACCAAGCTGTCAAAGTCCAGTGGTCATCTTCCTTTCTGCTGTGAATTCTTTTCTATTTCTCTTCCTTGTGTACAGGGCTGCTACTAAATGTACATCATGGTCCCTGACTCAAACTCTGATGACTTCTGTGACAGTCCCTCCAATTAGTAGCTCCTTGAATTGCAGAAAAACATATTGAGGAAGTCCTTCACCAAGATTTTCCCTGATTCACTGGAAGGGCAGCTGGTAACAACACCCTGTTGTTAAAGCCTTTCTATTATAGAAAATCCCTGTGACCTTTTATTTTGAGAATCTCTCACATTTCTGTTGTTTGTAGGTGTTTGGTATTCAACAGAGGAAATCCCTTCGGGCCACAGAAGTCTCTTCTCTTTGTCCCATAAAATTCCATTTAGGATGCAAACTGACAAAAATTGTCATTACCCATCTCTTATTTTTATCTCTTGGGAAAACATTAGTAGACTCCAGGCTGCAGGCCAAGCTCACACTGACACTGCCAACACCAAGACACACAGACTGAACCAGCTGAAGACAAGAAAATGGAACGATAGGTGAAGAAGAGGTTGAGTCTGTGGTCTTACATTACTAAAATTCCAAACAGAGCAGTTTCTATCCCAAACCATCCCTAATATACTTAGATTAAGGGGTAATAGAACAGGCTTCTTGACACTGTAGACTCAAGATGTTTTCCTCATTCACATACACACACACACACATAAACACACACACCCCTTTCTCAGCTAATGTGCATCTGTACAGTTAAAGATCTCAACAATCCTAGCAATAGCACCCTTCACTGCAATGCAGCAGGTTCAAGATTCATGTGTAACTTCTGATGCCAGAAATAAGAAGGAGTGTAAAATAACTCCCAGCAGAGTTATCTTTAAATTAAGTTTCCTGCAGTTGCAAGAACTAGTACTTGAGAGTTAAGAAATGTCTCTGAACCCTAATTTAGCCTCTTTTACATGAATGTGTTCTGGTGCAAATGTGTGTTACATGTGATCATACTACATTTTCCAATTGATCCTGTTTAAATCCGTATTCAGGATGGACTGTTCAGAGGATAGGAGAAGGTTAGCACATACAACCAAAAGGCTGATATTTTAGTCCTACATGCTTGATTTTACAGTCCAAGTAACTATTTTCAACTAGCAGTTTGTGAGCCTGGAATCTCAATGTTCTTATGCTCAGAAATAGTGTGTGCTATCCAGTAAAGTCATACTTGGGTCACGTAGGTCATTCCTTTGCTAAAAAAATACAGAATTTAACCATTTTCAATAATTATCTAGAGCCCATGAAAGCCACACAATCCGTGTCGTTAATGTAGATTGTGAATTCAGCCACTGAAGGTGTTGCACCCTCCTAATATTTTACTTCCTATGCAGAGAGATCTTTGCAAGACAACGTTCTTTGTCTTGGAATGAAAACCTAGAATTTGCTTCTTCATCATTTAACATAGACTTATATTGATCACTGTGCTCAGGTGCTGATCTTATTCAGGACTCACAATTATCAGATTCTGAGATGGACCCCCAGCTCCACACACACACACATATCAAGAGAACCATATTCAGCTTCAAACAAAACTTTTCATAGCTAGAGTTGTGTGAAAAATAAATGTCTAGTTTAGAGGCTTTAGTTTAAGAGGCTTTAGCAATTTAGAGAAGAGCAATATTTTGCTTTCAGAATTTCTCCTGATATAGAATTATGAGATTTTTTTGAACTCTCTCATGGGTTTCTGAAATGAAATATGCTCTCAGAGACTTGGAAACTGGTGGGTAAAATCGACATTGTTCTTGCTAGCTTCCCTTCAGCTAACTCCAGAATAGCAGCAGTTCAAAGACTCATGCACAAAGCTTAAAATATTTCTAACCTAATGGAGAAATATTTGCTGGTGTGATATAAAGGTCCTAATATACATATTTGTGAAAACAGACTAGCTTCTGGTCCTTTATTATGGTAGCTTTCTAGTGAGGTTATTGGTAGTAAAAAAGTATGAACCAAATTTCTAATGGCTAAATGCATGTAAGAGACCCAGCTAAGATGGTCTTCTGCAGCACAGGGAGGCACTGAGCATTGTGCCAAGCCTTGTGGGAACATGCCTCCTCCAACTTGCTATTTGCTTTCAGCAGGGATAGGGCTAAGAATGTGCTGCAAATCCCCAGCCACGCCGACGCTCGGCAGCACGTGTCACACACTCGGCAGCATCGCGTTAAGCAGGCAAACTGGGGCTCTGATGATTACCCCTCTTCCTACCACCAGTTAAAAAGATAAAGCTGGAGACACTGGCACCAAGGCAGAGGCTCAGAAGCAGTGCTGTTTGGAGGATTGTTCAGCCTCTCTGTGGATCTAAAGAGGGCAGAAATCAATTTATAATTGCATTGGTTACCATGAGATCTGTATCACCACTCTTGTGGAAATGAAAGGCAGGTAATGAAACCAGGAAATGAAGACATTACCAACTTGTGGCACTTATTCATAACACACACATGAATAGAAATGTCTCAGGTTGAACTTAGGACAACTGTCAGTAACTGCTGTTCAAATCATCTGGTCTCTTTCTTTCCCTAAACAATTCATTTTCTTATGGCAAATGCAGTTGTCAAAGCAAATTTGCATTCTGATGCAGCATGTGCATCTGTGTTTGTGTGTTCTTTTGTTTTATGGCATGGCCGGTGAGTTTGGGTGAGCATTACTCAATTGAAGGTAAACTTATTTTAGGTGTTTAACTTAGAACAAAATGAATTATGCCTCAAAATTGTCTTCCCCCTTCCATCCAGGAGCCAAAGTTAATGAGACATAGAAGGCTGCATCTGTGTTACCTCAAAAAGCAGAGTGGTACTATCCACCTGTGTGCTCTCTAAAGGCTTTTATTTCACCAGTATCACAAACAGTGATGGCATATGGTCTTGATGCTGGTGATGTAACTCCTGGCAGTAGTTCTGCTGCTAATGCAGAGAGCTTATGGCATTTTTGTCCCTGTGTTTGCTTGCTTCCAGGTTATGTGTATTTTCTTTTGAAGCTAACTTAGGTTTAAAAACCTTTTATTCAGAGGACTTGTTTTGACACCAACATTTATGCCTCTGTGATCAAAATGTTCTAACCTAGAAAATGTAGGCTTTTTGGTTGGATTGTTGAGTTTTGCCTTATTTTTATCTTGTTTTAAGTTCATTTCTCTTTGGAAAAAGTCATTTTCTGGCACACTTGGCTGTACATAGCCAGAGTTTACAAGGTGCACTTAAATTGAAATATCAAAGAGAACTGTTGAAATGATGTGCTTGCAAAATGTGTTCAATTATCTGCTATTAACTCATCTGGAATCCTGTGATGAGCAAACTGTGATTTTCAATGTGTCATTACATTGTTGCATCAATGGGCTGTTCAACAGCTCAATTTAAAAAATACTCAAGAAATAATCATTAGAAGAGGTAATCCTTCCAGTTTGATTCAAATAAATCTGTTCCTACACTAGGCTGACATGTTCATGGATCTCATGAGGTTTCCATGCTTTGTTTGAATTTGCTTTACAGTATTTGCTGCTGATTTTGTTGTTGTATGTTTTATTTTTGATAAGGCATCTTGGATTCTGTTTTCTAATTATGTACAGAAGAATGAGGGATAATGCTGCCATCCTTGATTTCTTGCCTTTAGCTACAATGACAAAGTGGTGTTCCTTACACAGTGTCAAAGTACTTGTTTTGCTACTATGGTGTTACAATATTTTTTATCCTGTGGATAATTTTGCCTCTTCTGGTGAATATTCAGCTGGAGTTACTCTCTTCTAGCACTGAAAAGGTAGATCTGTTTTGTGTTTTCATTTGAAATTAATTTGTTTGGGAAATGGTCAGCTGGGTGCTGGACTTACCATTTTACTATGGCTTTTTTCTTTTTCTGCTCAATAGATAGATACTCTGGAAAATTTGTCTTGCAGAAGGCAGTATCAAGTACGTTAAATATGTAAATATACTAAAAGTCAACATTCTTAACAAAATCCCTTTATTTCCACTGCTTTTTGCCTTTAAAAAAGGATTCTGTAAAATGGTTTCCAAATTTCACTATGGTCAGACACTACATATTTGAACTTGATTGGCTTTTCTTTGTTGTGTATTCTGGAAGAACTGCTTGTTGACAGAAATAATTGCATGATTATTTTTTTTTCCCCCCCTAACAGAGCATATTTCCACTCACTTGTGACTTGGGACATTTTGCTATTGGGCAATCAGTTTGAAGAAGTTTGTGCTCATGTTTTAAATTCTATATAAACTTAAAAACATTTCAGTATTCTTGCTTACCTGGTGATTTTTCTTCTAGCTAATCACTTGAGGTAACTGTAATGTAACTGAAACAATCACACTTTGCATATGCTGGCTCCTTTCTCTGTAACTAGTATAAACATCCAATTGTCTTGGCCAGAAACAGGCTTTATTTCAGTGTGTCAGATGATGAAAGGCATAAAGAGGCTTCTAGCAGGTGAATGTGTGCCGGTGCATATGCGTGGGAAGGCACTGCTAGCAATCGTTAGGGGCGAGGAATTAGCCAGCAGTAGTTTTGTGTGCTGCAGTAGGTGGGAAGAGTCAGCCTACTGAAATATGAGAAAGGCAGTGGAAGGTGGAAGGGAATCATCCAGCAGTTGTCTATCAGCTGGAGGCTATAAGGTGGGTGGAAGAGAGAGAAGAATAGGGGAAGAACTTAAAGAAAGAAAAAAAAAGAGTGCAGATGAAGAAAAAGAAGTCCAAGCAAAAAGAAAGAGCAGAAGTAGAGCTACTACATGAACTGCCTGTAGCATGAGTGATAGCCAAACAAAAGACAGAATAAAGAAGTCATCTGTGTTTCTAGGAGATCAAGTGCAACCATGTGAAAGCTGCAGGACACCATGTACTGTTATCTAGCATTGCCTTTGCGTTATGTGTTAGTGTGTATGTGTTGAGTTGTGGAACTTTCTGAGATAAATTATGTTGAACAGCCTACACTGTATTTGGTGCAAACAGAAGATTAGACATCAGGGAAAGTGTATCAACAGGAAAAAATGAAAAAAAAAAACCCTTAAAAAATAAAAGAAGAATTTTTCCAATTCAAAATGTCACATGCTTCCAAGACATTCCTGCACAAGAAAAACACCATGAAATACTACAGGCTGTCACCTTTTTAAATACTGGCAGCTCCTCAGCTATTTCCTGTGTGAACACAGAGTGCACAGTAAACACAAAGAAGCCCCTTTCACTCATCCAAGTGGACCAAGTGACCATGAAGATGTGTGCTATGTGTGTTTATTTGAGAAGCTGGAATAGTGTGGCTGTAAAATCACAGCCTAACTTTCTGCATGTCATCTTTCTTGACGAAGGTGGCAATCCCTCCACAATATAAATTACCAAGAGTTGGCCTCCCTCTGAGGGTGCTAATGGGGTGTAGGTGCAACTCTTTGAATAACAGCTCTAATGTAATGAAATAATGCAGGTGTTTGAATTGCTAAAGTACTCACAGAGGAGTTGCACTTGCCAAGAGTAGGCAGAGGTACATGAACACATAATTTGTGATTGCATGAACGAATACCTGGTAGAGACCCTTTTAATAATTTACCACTGCATCCATGCAACAAAGTGTCTTACACTGGGAACAGCAACCAAGCATGAAAAGTCAAAAAGGAAGAACTGGCTGCTCAAGAAAGGCTAGTTGTCTACCTTTGCTTCTACCCATTTGTTGCTGAGCACTCTTTACAGGCTCTAGGTAAGCAAGATTGTTAGGGACTTGTCCAGTTATCAAAAAATTCAGCTGCTCTGTAGTTTCAAAAGTGCCAATGCTTCATTCACCATGAAATTCAAGAAGAGGAACTCAGCTTGCCAGAGCTGTCTACCACTCCAGATTCTTACTGTGCTCTCAAGTATATTCCAAGGAATCATACTTTAGTCTTAATGACAACAGGGAAGAGAGGTTGAATCATTTTAGAGTCTGCAAGAAAACACATTTTTTCTGCAAGAAAACAAGATTTTATCCTCTCAGGTACTTGCTCTTGTTTAGCCCAGGCTGTCAGAGAAAGACGGTTGTTTCTGTTGAGTTATGGCCATTCAGTAGTTCATATGAAGTGAATTTGGTAGTTTCAGATGAATGTATAGAAATGGATGTTCCCCACAAAGTCTGCAAATGTAGCTTTTTGGAGGCAGCTCCTGAAGGGACAAAGAACGACAGCAACCTCTGCAAATATGTGCAGGGATCTCTGAGGTTCAGAGGGCAGCACAATCTGCCATGTTGCCTGTATTTGCTTTATGCAGAAGTGGCTACTTAAATATTCGACCATTGTGTGTTATTTTATCTTTTTGTTTTCATAAGCATTGAGTACATTTCTTCTCCTTCACCCCTGTTTATTTCCCTGCTGTGAAACAGCAGTGCAGTAAGGTCAGGTACATTTTGGCAATCCCAGTAGAATCAGTGCCCTCATTCATAAACTGTGATTACTGTCCTGGGGAAATGAGACTGACTTATATTTGTGGACAGAAAGATCTGGTAACACTGACTAAAGCAAAGTTTAAGAAATGCATTAAAAAAAAAAAAGAACGATAGAAGTTTTTTATTTTGCTCTTGGCTTTGAAACTAGTAGAATGAAGTGGCTCAATTTAAAAACAAAAACTGCATAATGATATTTCTATCTCAAAATAAATCTTACTCTAATAAGGACCACTGGTAGTGTAGTTAGAGAGGTCAAAACTTCCTAACCTCCATAGTCCAAAAAAAAAAAAAAATTAAAACAACAAGAGAATTTAAAGTTCTTTTTGGAAATAAAAGAGAAGAAGGAGCAGGAGGAGGAGGGGGAGAAACAAAAGAGAAACTCTGTCTTTCAGTTCCAATAGTTCTTGATGTTTAAAATCTCTGAAGTTTTCTTATGTGTTATGAAAAGCTACAAATTTATCTTTTGCCATTTTCCCAAGGGAAGCTGACCCAAATCCACCAGCAGCAGTTGAAAAGGTTTTTCCAAGCTTTATCAAATGGCCCCAACAGAGACCAGCTTAAAATTAAAAGCTTCCCCTACCAGAGGGAATATATGTGACTTTAATAACTGAAATGTGTTTTTACTTTCTATTACAGGGGTCAAAAGGTTTCTAAACAAACCAAATTTATCAATTATTTAGAGCTGATTTCTTCTGAAGTGGTATTTCTAAGATATTATTTGGTGGATAAATTCAATGTTCTAAGGCCAGCAGCAGCATTTTATTCATAACAAATTTCTCCTAAACTGAATTTGCTGGGGCAACTTAATTTCCACTATCGTGTTTGCACTGTGGAAATATCAACTGAAGTGTTATAGGTCCTAACTAGTGGTCTTTTCAAAGAGAAATTCCATATAAGCATGCTTATTCAGCACCACCCTGCTTGCCATTTATTGCTTAAGAAATGAACTGGTACATTGTGTCTGCAGTAGAATTTCTTTAGCTACTGAAATATCCTTAAAAACCACAAGGCACCTTTAAAGTCAGGAAACAATATCTTAAACTACATTCTCACCCTTGCAGTGAAAGAAAATAACTGTCAGAAGTTTTGTTGAAGACATTTTGAAAGGAAAGAAAAGACCTATACACACATGTGAGTAAATGCACATTTTCTTAGCCTTCTCTGAGAAGCAAGCACTTTAGTTAGGTTGTTGCAGAAGGGAATTAACAGTAAATTTAGAAAGAGACTATTCTTAATACCTAATAGGGTCCACTGACTATGTAAATACTCTGTTTGTTATATATTAGCTAAACATACATTGGGTTTCTGCCCAAAGTCTGCCATTTGGTGCAGAGAGAAGATGTTATGGAACAGTTCATAAATTCATGTGGAGCCCTGTTAAATGAAACCAACCATCCAAGAGCTGACATTTTGCCATCTTTAAAATAGCTGGCTCTCTTGCAGTAAAACGTCAGGTTTATTTATGCAGGCAAATACGAAGTAGTAATGCAATCAAGGTGCTATGGAGAGTTTTGCGTTGTTTTTTTTTTTAGAGAAAGAATCTAACCATTAATAAATAAAAATGTCTTGCATAGCTGCTCTTTATTTATACTTGAAAAATTTTTCTTCCTGAAAAGTTACATTAAGGAGGAGTAAAAACATCATTTTGTGACCACTGAAAATGGTCCCTTTTTCTTAGCAATACATGCTTTCAGAAATATGAATTATTGCTACAAATAAAGAGCATAAAGCTCTTCCTCTCTCTTCTGCCTCCCTTTGCCTTTGGGGAAAAAGAATTCTTCTCAAGCATAAGAGATTGGCAAAAAATGATCAAAGTGAGCCAAATTTGATCGAGGCCCTCTCTAACAAGGTGTTGAGGAGCTTCTTACCTCCAGGGGACTGACTCTGCTTCTGTTTCATTTATGGCTCAGATTATTACTCAGGTTTGAATATGGTTTGAGGATGTCAGATGAGGGCTTGAGGTTTGGTCTAGGGACTCTGTGCCCTGAAAAGACCAAATTTTTGAGTGGAATTTGAACAGAATGCCTTACTGAAATTGAACATGTTTCTGATACCTGAAATGGATAACATGACATTTGGGTCATGGTCAGCCAGGAACAGGAAGGATATTGTTCTGCACCCAAAGTATCTGTGTGTCTGTGTGGCCTTCCCCTGCCCAAGGTAAGAAGGGTGTTAAATTCACAGTTCATTTTTGGGCCATTGCTGACAGTGATTGAAAGCTATACCATGGTGGTTATTTAGAAACTTGCATGGAATGATGAGTGGATGAACACCAAAATCACCACGTTGCTGTCCTTAATGACTGTTAAATTTGTTTTCAATTATTTATCTGCACTGGCTTTGCTTTTCTGGGGTCTTTGTCACCAGAGAAAGAAGGAAACAGCAGGTACGGCTATGAAAATGTAAATGTGATAATGAGGAAAGCCTGGCAGATTAGCATAAAAACCTAATGTTGCTGAAAGGAGTCTTTCAAGGTGTTGGATGGTGGTACAACTTCAGATCGCTCCCTGGATATTTCAGACTTCCTTCTGGAGCATAGGACAAGATGAGTAATTTGAATTTGCTTCTATGGGGTAAGGAAATCTTTAGGCAATCTTAGTGTCAGGATAAAAAGACCATTACATTTTGCACTGGAAGGTGCTCTATGAAGTATTTGGAGGCTTTTTTGTAAAGGAAAGGTCTGTAGTAATTTCCTTACACTATTTCTAATGTCCCAGATGCTACCATAATCTTGCAACCTCTGGTAAGGCCAGATGAGATCTGAAAAGCCAGAGTGGCATTGGTTCAGAAATTATTTGCAATGCAGTAGTGGGGAAATGAACTTGTTCTGTTCTTTCCAGTTTTGCTCCTACCCTGTGGAGCCAACAGAATGGGAGTTCTGCTCAGCACATGCTCTGCTTTACATGTATGCAAGGGACATCATCTCAGCCTGTATATATTTATGTAGTCATGACCTAGCTTTTGGTTTACCTTTTGCTTATGCTGTTCCTTGTAGTTCCAGCACTGTTAAAACCAAAAAATTATTTTTTTTAAAAAAAGGTAAAAAAGTAAAAAAAGAAAGGAAAATAAATAACCTAACCTGTCCCAAACTGAGTAACCCAAGCCTTCCCTTATGGACAAAAAATGGGTGTAAGACAGCATAGGGAAGTAGATCTTGAATTAATTAATTTCGAACCTTAGATCAGATATGCTCAGCTTCATACTTTGACTTCATAAAACCACCTCTACTCTTCAAAAAATATTCAGCTACAGCTGAGGAACTGAACTCTACTTGCAGAAGATATATTGCCACCAGGGTTTACAGTAACATTTTTGCCTGCTTAGCCCTGATAGTTTACCTATCACATCTGTCAGATACTTCAGAGGAAAAAAAAACAAAAGCCCTCACCAGCTTGTTTTCTTCCAGCACCTGGAACAAACTGGCTTGGGAAAATATATTAGCAGCTATATTTAAATTATTCTGTTGGTTTGTTCTTTTCTCTCAAGAAGGTAAGCTGGGGTTTCCCCCTTCCTCCTCCTCCTCCTCCCTCCTCCCATTTTTTGTGAAGATTCTCACAGAATCATGGGTGAAACCTCAGGCATAATTAAACAAATTGGCATTGCAAATCTCAGCAGAAATAATGTGCCTTTTGTGAAAAAACTCCCACCAGAAATGATGTAGTTCCTACCCAAGTTCTTTCTCCATAGGTCTAAAAATACGACAAACCAGTTAGTTACTCATATGCTGCTCATAATAATGTCATAATTGAACTATCTATAAATGGCATTATGCAAAGGAACATTGAACAAATGCAGCTGAACGCTCTTATATTGGAATCTTTTCTTTCTCACAATTAAATGTCATTATGAGAGATTTTACTCTATTTTATATTTAATCAGGACTTGTAAAGTCTCAATATAAACAACATTTTTATTTGATCAGAGTTCATTATGAGAAGCAGCTACTGTATAGAAAATGCCTGAAATTACACCCTGGACTGGAAGTCTGAATTTACTAAATGGAAGGGAAAAAAAAATGGCTGCCTTTTCAACCAAGCATACCTTTGCAATCTGGTGCATTTCCTTATGTGGCCTTGCTCAGGCTTATAAACCATTGGAATCAATTTCTTTTAAAAACACGTTTTTCAGAAACTTATTACGCACTTTAGAGATATATTATATACCTTCAGCAGCAAAAGAAGAAAAATTACAGGTGCAAAAGCAGCCCATTTTTCTAGCGGCTGAAAATGATGCCGTGTACTAGTCACAGGGGAACAGTAAAAATTACACTCCGACAGCAACAGGGCAGAAGCCCACAAAGCCACAGCAGCGCGAGTGGCACGGCCAGGCAGCGCTCTAATAAATCAAGATAATTCTCTGCCTGCCTTGAACTTAGACCCGACTACAATTCACTGGTACAGCA
>NC_081249.1:28768340-28868340 GCF_030490865.1 Poecile atricapillus
TACAGCAGGAGTTAAAGGCTGGGATTCTTTCATCAAAATAAGATCTCAGGTCCACACAAGATTCTTGAGCAATTGATTGGCCTCATAACCAATCCAATAAGCTGGCTTGTTCAAACACACCAAATCTGCTGATTTTTGAATGGCTGGCATTTATTTGAAACTTGACTCAGGGGAAGAATGTAAAAGATATAATTGTCTTCTAAGATTATTAGAACTAAATCTGGGAGAGAGAACAATTCCCAGTTTGCACCATGATGAAGTAACATTTTACTTCCATGAGTGCATCAGTCTTTATACAGGGAAATATTAAGGGTCTGCAACATGGGTTCCTTGGACTTCTAATTCCAGCCACATATTCAGTGAAAATATTAGTGCTCCAATGGTGTTAATATTTCACACAACACATTTTATTATGCTGTCTAGTAATCTAAGTGAGGAAAATAGAATGGAACCTTCCATTTTGTTCAGATTACTAGCTCTACTGAGAACTCCATATAACCAAAATTGCCAACTATCCAAAAACTCAGTGTGTAGAATGAGCTCGAAGAAATCAACTCTCCACGTGGCTTTGTGTGCAAAAGAATTTCCATGGAGAGATGACTAATCCTAGAGTAATATGTCACAACTATAATTACTTTAATAATATTGTAATTAATTAGGAAATATTCTCCACCTTCTATCGCTTCATTCACCTTCCATTGCACTGAGTCAAATAAACTGCAGTTAACAAAGTACTTTTGATTCAAAACCCCACTATAAGGACAGCAAGATGCAGTAGTATCCAAACAATAAGAAAAAAATAGTAGTTTTCTTCTGAAAAAAGAAATATTGAATTTTTACAAAAGAGGGCAGAGGAAGCAAGTATTGCTGGCTGACATAATCCATCTGAATGTGTATTCATTATCTTTACTATCTAAGTCTCCTATAGAATGTGGGAACCAGCAGGACCTGTTAAGGAGTACCTGTTCTGGTTTTCATAATGCCTCCTGAGCTGTGCCTCACCCAGCTCAGGAAGTGCTTCTCTTTTCACACTTGGAGCAAAAAAAATCTCAGGAAAAGTGAGATTTAGAAGATCAGGAGATGGAGTCTTGTCTGCTAAAAACTGAACAAGTCTTTGTCTTTCAGCTGGACTAATATAAAACCTGAAGCATTAGAAACTGATCTCAAGAGCTGAGTTGAAAGAATAAATTTTCCCTAAGATGAAAATTACTTAAAGTAAATTTTGCCTAGTAAAATTGGGAGTCACTTATCTTTTCAAAAAAAAAAAAAAAAAAAAAAAAGGAATGGGAACACCTAGAAAAAGAATCCATAGAAGCAGTACTGAAGCAGCTATTCATAATTAATTATTGTGTTCACTTAGATGCTGACAGGACACAAAACAAATGAAGCGGAAAAGCTGCTTCTCCTAGAACTAGGGTACAATATATCTTAATACTTAGGAACAAGAAATTGGAAAATGGGAGGACTGCAACAGAGTGAAGAGCTGACAAACACAGCCATGAGTGAGAAAGGCTGCATTGGTTGTGATGAGATAAGTGAGGAAACTGCGAGGTGAGGAACTGGGAAGCTTTCCATAAAGTGAGGTACTTGGTCAGGACTGCTGTGAGACCCTTGTCATTTAGATGATAATCTAGAGTAAACCTTTCCCATCTATCATGTGGCCTTGCAGGTGTTGAAAGAACTGACATCACAGACAAATTTTCAAATATGTAAATACGGGCAAATAAATAAAGGAAAAGCTGATTACAGAAAGACACCTGATAGCTTTTGTCTGAGATTCAAGTTAAAAGGTATAAATTATTCCCATAGCATGATTGCACAATAAAGTAAAAAAACTCCTCAAGGAGAATGTTATATATTTCATTTATTATACATCACTCTTATGTTTACAACTGAAATACATCTTTTCTTGGGGACTGTACCATCATTTATTTTAAATCAATGTTTAAAATTAAATGGTAATCCTCAAGAGAGTGGAGACTCTTCAGTTACCAGCCCTTCCAATTCAAAATCTTTCTTTCATGTTTCTATTTAATACTCAATCCAGGGTTTGAAATTAATTAAAAGATATCCTTTCTCTAATCTTTTGATTATTAGCTTCAAAGTTAGTTTTTTTTTTCTTTTTGGTTTTTTTTTTTTTTTTTTTCAAATAAAATTATAATAACTTCATCTTTATCTTTTAGCAGTTGTATTGGGTTTGCATGGTCAGGTTTTGGCAGGACTATAGGGGTAGCTACAGGGCTTCTGTGAGAAGCTGCCAGAAGGTTCCCCTGTATTTGATGGAGCTAATGCCAGCTGGCTCTAAGACCAGCCTGCTGCTGGCCAAAGCCAAGCCCATCAGCGACGCTGGTAGTGCCTCTGGATTTAAGGGGAGGGAAAAGTTACTGTGCAACAGCATTCAGAGAAGAGAGGAGTGAGAATACATGAGAACAACAGAGCTGCACACACCGAGTTTAGTGATGGAGGGGGACAAGGTGCTCCAGGTGCCAGAGCCGAGTTCCTCTGCAGCCTGTGGTGGGGGGGACCATGGTGAGTCAGGCATGCAGCCCATGGAGGTCCATGGTGGACTAGATATCCCCATCTGCAGCCTGTGGAGTACCCCAGTTCCAGCACAGATGGATGCCTAAAGGAAGCTATGACCCCATGGGAAACCCACACTGGAGCAGGCACCTGGCAGGACCTGTGGGCCCATGGAGAGAAGAGCTCACAGTGCAGCAGGTTTGCTGGCAAGACCTTGTCCCCCATGGAGGACCCACACCGCAGCAATTTGCTCCTGAAGGACTGCACCCCGTGGAAAGGGACCCATGGACCATGAACATCATGGAGATGCTCATGATGAGCTGCATCCTGTGGGAAGGACTCACATTGAAGAAGTTTATTGGAAATTGTCTTCTATGGGAGGGATGCCACACCGGAGCAGGAGAGGAGCATGAGGAGACCTTCCTCCTCAGAAGAAGGAGCAGCAGAGACAATATGTGATGAACTGACAGCAGCTCCCATTCCCTGTCCCCCAGTGCCACTGGAGGAAGAGAAAAAGAACATGGTGGGTAAAGGTGAGCCTGGGAAGAGGGGAGGGGTGAGGGGACAGTGTTAATAAGATTTGCATTTATTTTTCATTTTTACTCTGATTTGCTAATTAGTAAATTAAATTAATTCCCCCAAGCTGAGTCCATTTTGCCCTTGATGGTAACTGGTGAGGAACCTCTCCTTGTCCTTACCTTGACACGTGAGCCTTTTGCAGTATTTCCTCTCCCCTGTCCTCGTTCCTGAAGAGGGGTGTGATAGAGTGGCTTTGGCCAGGGACAACCCACCAGAGCAGTATATTCAAATTGTTATTAAATGTACAAACTGCATTATCTTCTGACCAATAATTGAAAGAGAAGAGCTTGTTGAGGGAAAATTATATGATAGTCACTTCTAGTCTATTTATGGTGTTAATTGTAGTTTCCCTCTATCAAAATCATGTATAAGGAGAAACTGTTAAAAGGATGCCACGTTTAGTGTCACTCAGTGACTTGTTTTGCTGCATCTTGGGACACAGATTCGCCACATGATATTCAATACCCATTTCACTTGCGGAAGGTACCTTTTTCTCAAGATCTTCATACAAACTGAGTACTGCACTGTGGGGGAATGCAGCCACTGCCTCTCAGTTTGCAGAGTCTGGCCTACATATGGAGCCAGGAAATCTGTTCTACAAATGTTTGTCATCTATTCATGTTTTCATCTCTTATTAGCTTCCTGACCCTTTCATAGCATGCTTGACCTGATGTTTTGCTTGTGTGAGTTACATGGGAGAAATACAGGACTTCAGCATCTCGAACTAGCAATACAGTGCATTTCATCACCTTCATAGAAGATTTTGAAAAGAAAAGAAGAAATAAGACTCATGGCTGATGAAAATATATTCAAAATCAGTGGACCCATAAAACACGAAGTATATTACGTCTGTGTTCTAGATCATTTCAGCTGTGACACTTTCACAGGCTCTGGTCTGTAGAGAAATAGCTTTGAAGTACTAATATCCCCAAACTCAGCTTCATGCTGCCCTGCTCTTATGCATTCATGAGGTCTTACTGTCATTCAAGGGGTCCACAAGGACACTCATCTTTGATTGCAGAAGTAGGGCTTTATTGAATATTGTCTGTACAGGATTGGTAAAAATGCACCCCTTCTTCTCAAATATAGATTTAAACCCTGCACCAGATCTCTCTACTGAAAAGAGAACTCAAAACACTCATGGCATCTTACTGTGGGCTCAGCCCCTCATTTGGATAGGGTTTCCTAAAACTTGTAGCTCTTCCTAGACATGGCTACCTTTAAACATCTCTGCAGCTACGATTGTGGACCGAGAAGTACACAGGTTGGAAGTGTTCATTCCAAAAACCTAGTTTGAGCCTGCTCCTAAATTTCTGTGGGAGGCATAGTCTGTTTATACCTTTCTTTATAAAGACGAAGTGAGCAGAGAGTGTGGCTGCTGGAACGCATGTATTTTCCAAAGGAAAGGGAGGAAAAAAGCCATGCAACAATACAAGAGTCTGCTAATGAGGTCACACTTCACTCAGTGCAACGAGTAATACAATTTTCTGATACTTAAAGAAAATTGTTAATATAATAAGACTTTTATCAAAGATTAGTTTGAAATGGAAGTTGCTAATAAGAGGATAGAAAGTAACTAGAACAGTAAGGGAAACATATCGTAACAGCAACTTTCACATAATTTGAAGACTTTTGTTCTTTCATGTCACATTAGTGACTTTCATATACCTTTTTGCAATTTTCATATGGTATTAGTGGCATTTGCGTCTTAGGAGCAACTTTTCATATATGCTCTCTGAGAGACTTTTGGCATGTGCTGGCAGCTTTCATATTTTATTTAGGATTTTAACTTACTGTCAAATGCTCCACTCCACAAAGATGAAAAGGAAGTCATTGATGTTGCATTTCTTAAACTTCTTAATAATAGGGTAGATAACAATAGCTGCAGTTTGAGGAAAAGAAAATCACACACCTTTGTTGCAATTTGGGGAGCAGCCTGTGTGGTCCCTGAAACCTGCAGCAACACAAATGGAAAATTATATTTTATGGTTAATTAAAATTTCTCATAGGAAAGTGGTCCCTGAAGCTCTCCCAGAAAATAAATAGAAAAGGAATTAGAAACTTGTTGGTTGTTTTTCTCCCTTGAGCAGACTATTCATCCCACTGTAAGACCGTGGAGAGAATGAATGATGGAATATTTGACTGATGTAATTTATGGTGCTCCATATGACAGCCTATTTCAGAGTGCTTGAGGTTTTTACAGTCTCTGGTAGTAGTACCTGCTGCTGAAACAAGAGATTACTCTCCCTGGACAGACAGTAATTTAATAGTACAACTGTGTAGCTAGCCACCTCCTACTGTATTTCACCACCCACTCCAGTCAGCTTTTGATAGATAGGCCTCAGCACTTGGAATATGAAGCACTATGTATCCTGCTTGCAGTCTTAGGAGATACATCAAGGGTGAAAAACTGGAAAGAAAATAAATAAATAAAAGTATTAACAAAGTCAAGTAAGCACTGGTTCTCAGTTCTGCTGTTTTTGCTGGAACTGTACACTGAAAGGATGAAGTGTCCACTGTATATTGGATGCTGCTAGCTTTTCAGGCACATGGTCAACACTGGGAAGGTTTCTGGAAGGAAGGTTTGTTTTCTTGTTTGTTCCTTTGTTTTGAATATTTGACCACAAAATTATCTCAGTTCTCGCTAAAGTTACATTTTAAGGATCAATCTAAAATATATATTTGTGCCTTTTCACTAATTAATAAATGCTGCTTAATCTGTGTATAAAAGCAAAGTGGATTGGAATCTTTCAGGATAAAAAATGAATTTTTTTTTCTCCAAGAGCCACAGTCCCAAATTGCAGCTCTCAGACTTTGATGCATTCACAGGCATTCCATGTGTCTCCTCTAGTTTGTATAGCAGGGTGGCCAGGAAGTGGAAGACTGCAGAAAGGTTTTGCTACCAGGGCTGAAGGTATCAGCAGCACAGTGGGATTTCCCCACCTGTACTTGGGGTGGCTGAATGGGATTTGCATCATCTTTTCAGACACTGCGTCAGAGAGTGAAACTAGTAATGGGTTGTGTTTAAGGTGCTGGGCAGAGCCTGGCCAAGTTTAGGGAGCAGCTGTGTGTCAAGGAGTGTCATGTAACCTGAAGGTGCCTCCAGTGGCTGTTCACAGCTAGTTTCTCAATTTCTCCTCTTTTCCTTCTCTCTGGAGAGGCTCAGGGCTGAGCTCCTGCAAAAGGGTATCAGTGGGAGCAGGAGCAATTCTACTGGATCACTTGTCTCTTCCACTAAAAATGCTTCAAAACTCATAACTCCAAGTCACAAGTAAGATCATGGCACTTGTACATGTACAATGGAGACATGCCATTGTACAGGTGAAAATATTTGAATTAACCAGACAATGGAAAAAAAAAGAGGAGCCTCTGTAACTGCTTATGCAGCTATGACATAGCAAGGAAGATGTCTGGCCTGGTCCCTGGATTAAAAACGCCTATGGAGGTTTCCCACCTATGGAGTCCAGCATCAGCTAAATGGTGACTTCCTAAATGTCCAGCTCCCCCTTTCTGGTGAGAGAAAGCTTTCATTGGGACAGCTAATATATAATCCCCCATCTTTCAGTCTGTTTTACTCCATGTAGGCATGTAAGATACTTGTACCCTGTTTCCCAGGACCATCAGTCCTGAGCCTCATGACTGAAGGCAAACCAGTTGCAAGGTGGAATGGTCAATTGCCTGATGAAGAGCTTCACTGTTCCTGGCTGTGCTAATAGCAAATACACTTCTCTCTGACTACTACTTCATGTTTCTTTTTCACTTCTTGAAACTACTTAATTCTAGCCTTTCCAGCCATACTACAGGAAAAAAAAAAAAAAAAAGCTTTTAGAATAGCCAAGGGAGTTCTCCCAGTGCAAATAGTCCCATGAATATTTATTCATGGTAGGATTTGCTTTGCTTTTTGTGAGCATTTCTGTGAATAAATTCTTACTCTAGATCTAACTAGATATTTGTGATTTAGCAAAAAGCCATGTAAATCAATGGATTTTATTTGCAAGAGTCTCTGTGAATCCTTCCTCTCCCTTCTCTTTCCCCTCCTTTCTCCACTTTAATTTTGTTTCTTGGCTCCATATTCAAAAGGAAAGGAACAAATATGCTTTTTCACCCCTTGCACACACATATCAGCAATTGATTAAGAATGGGACAGGTCAGAGTAAAAAAATCTTGGACAGCTGCCAGTATAATTTGCTACTAATAAGGAGGGGAAGGAACATCCAGCAGCATTTATTCTCTGTGGATGCCATCCAGCATCTGCCAATCACTTCTGCAAGGATTTGAGTGCTCGCAGGCCCCACTGAACTCAGGTGGGCTGAAGGGCTCCCACGTGTGCTCAGCAGCTTGCAGAATCCATCCTTCGGTGCAGAGCTGCAGGAGCAGAGCTCGGTTCTCAGCCGCTGCCACAGGGGAGGCTCTGCTATCAAACAATCCTCACTGAATAAAATCCGGGTTAAGTCTTCAGCCTTCTGCGGTCAGGGTGCTGTGATGTCCTTACCCAGGGAACCGGCTTTAGGCTAAGAAGAGCACACCAAGCACCTAATCTGGGCACAAGGCAAACCCGGAGCTTTTCTTCACAGCTCTCTCTGCTTGTCAGAAGTGTGTACATCCTCAGTGCTGCAGCCAGGTGTCCTGGAGCTGGCAAGTATGCTTCAAGCTTTCTGCTAAGAAAGCCCCTGCTACAACTCTCAGTCCTTAGATCCTGTTTAAAATCTCCCAAAAGGTTTTCTTTCACTTTCCTTTGGTCCAACCAACCCATATTATATCTGGTAGTGCATCTCCCAATGTTATTTTCTTGAAGCCTTGGTTTTCCATGCTCCCTTTTTGCCCTTTCTAGCCTGTATCATACTTTTCATTACTGCTGTCATCACAGATTCCATTGAACCCTCAGAAAAAATTTTAATTAATTTTTGCCTCCTTAATCCACCACTCTTTTTACCTCCATGTAAATGTGGCCTTAAATACCTCCCCCTGAACCTGATTTACAGGTTTCTAATCACTGTATTTTCTTTGGGTTTTTTTGCAACTCTTAAAGAAACAAAATCCAGGCCCAAATGATCTTTCTTCTGCCTTCAACTCTTCATCTTCAGCCTTCTTCTGAAGGGAAGGATCCCAGAACTGTGTTGCTGTATTTTTAATATTAGATTCACTATTACTTCAGGAGAGAAGTAATAAAAGTGCAGATTTGAAACAATTTAGACTTGGTCTATTTAACTACTGAATTCTGTCAGAGCTGTTTGGATTTGGACTATCCCATTCAAAAGAGTTCTCTAGAACACTCTATAGCAATTTAAAGAGAGATCAAATGCCATTCTCTGAGAGTAATGTCATTCCTACAGATTTTCACTTTATATTTTAGATTAACTTTCCCCTCAAAAAAAGCTCTGCTTAGTCACACAATTAATGGTTTTGAAAACTGAACCCTGTTTGTTAGCCACAGGGCAGGCTTGCTGCAGGCACCAGCAAAACAATAAATACCTTTTATTTCCTGACCAGAGGCTCTTGAGTCTGACTTGACATGATAAACACCAGGGCTTAGATGGCAAGTCATATCTTCTAAATTTGCCCTGCCTAGGCATTTGTGCTAGCTTTTGGCGCTTAATTTTTTTTTCACTGCCAACTTTTGTCTTCCATAGGATCCTTAGAGCTCAGAGATTGTCTTCATCTCACCTGGATGTCCTTGAGAGAGGATGCAAATTCGACTGGGCCAAATTCAGCATGGTAGCCCAATAAAAAATATGTCTTGTTTGTGGCACCAAGATAGCACATTCTTAACACTAGACCCCCTATTTTCATATTCTTAAATAGGATTTCAAGGCAAAACGCCACCCTCTACTCATGTCAGCACTTCTGATCAGCGTACAAGCCCCACAGGCTGGGTCTTAACTGCTGATTATAGGCAAGGATTGAGGCTGGGTATTAACTATGTGAAGTGTCACCCAAGTAACAATGAGAAAAATATTCACGTGAATTCTATGAATATTTGTGGCATGTCATATTCCATGACAGCCATTTGAGCTCGGGAATGCTGCAATGGGCTGCGACATGATGTCACTGACACTGTGTTGGTTGAACCAGGGAAGTACTATTCTGTTGGCCAGAGACATAAATGCAATGTTAAGAAATGCCTTTTGATCCTACCCACATCCATTTTAGGGTGCTAACAGTTTTCTCAAAGTTCTCAATTCTGAAAATAATTTGAAATCCCTTCTGAAATAGACTGTTCAAAGATAATTCCTAATGTTCTGAATAATATATATTGACATCAGATGTTGCTGCTTATTATTTCTATTATTGTGATAAAATGCATATTAAAATTTTTGATCTCTTCTTTTAAGTTAATTCAAATACAAAGAAATAAAATTTAGAAAACATCCATAAATTTTGCAAACCACCCACTTATTCTGCAAAAAAATCAAGCCTCTCAGATTATCTGCCAATTATATGTCCTTCTTTCCATCTCCTGCAATCCCTCCTGTGCCTGCTTTCTTCTACCAATGCAGGCAAGACAGGCATGCCCAATAAAATACTTCTATGGTGTTTGAAGAAATATGCCTTTAGAAGGTTCACAGTATTTGCACATTTTCAGCTTCTGAGGCTTTCTAAATCCTGCTAGTAAGTCTTGGTTCTCACTGTGCATGTTTTTTAACCCCCCAAGTTGAAAGAGCAAAATATTTTTTTTCTTTATTATTATAAGGACTAAAAATACCCATATAAAATCCTCAATGAGCAGCTGCTCTGCAAGGACGTGATGAGTGTCCATGGTACTGCTGCAGCATGAGCATCTGTCACTCAAGAAAATGTCATCTTGCCCAACCAAATCCCTTGTGCAATCAGAGTGGAGAAAGCACTTGTTTAGAAAGGTTTATGGGCCGACGTCTGTTTGAATGAGTAACATCTGGGCTAGGATGGGCAGGATGCACATTCCTGTTTCACCAAGCCACTGCATCTTAATAGCAAAAAGTGTTCTTTAGTTCTTCAGTTCTTTAACTGAAAGGAGAACCTGAAACAAAGTCTTGAAACAAATGTTGCCACTTCTGTGTGTTTAAATCACATTATTTTCTAAGTCTCAGCTGGAAATAAATACAGCTTTCACAAAAAGGCATTGATAATCTTTAGGCATCACGGTTTATCATTTGCAATAAAACCACAGCAGATATTTGAGACAAATATCATGTTATTTTTCTTGGACATGTTAATCAAATCAGCTCTTCAGAAAAAAAAAAAAACCCTGCCTATTAAAAACAATAGCTTGCACAGAAATGGGAGCTGAACACGGCTTTCATCTGTGTGGAAGCAAAAACAATGGATTCAGGAATTACTTATGATATCAAGTTATATTATGTACCTAAGTGTCAGACAATAAAGCACAAATATTATTAGATCATGTGAAAATTATGGGTGTTACAGAACCGAGATTTTTTAATTTTAAATGGCTTGAGAAAATCTCACCGGTGCATGTCTAATACTCATATAAATCTACTGATTTTACTATTGTAAATCAAATTCTACCTCCTTCAGTAGGACTAATCAGCACTAATTAAGGAAGTCTTCTTATTTTGCTTTCACATTTAAAGGCTACCTTTTCAATCCTTATTATACACACAGAACTTGCTTTGCTTGAATGTGCCACTGTAGGTTAAAAAGTACTCAGCAGAGTGATTTGTCTGTTTCATATTTTGGCTTTGTTGTTGAAATTTTTCATTTGCTTTTGCTTTGAAGTGCAGAGCAGCACCCTTTCACTCACCCACTTTTTTTTTTTGAAGGCAAAATGTAAATCACGAGAATTTATTTTCTTTGCTAACAAACACTTCTTCATGGGGTTTTTATCACCTTTAGATATAACTTTCCAAAAGATACAAATTAAATCAGACTTTTATCAGTTTTCCCAGAGGAATTTCACCTTCATTTACAGAGACAATGTTATGCTTTTCACCATTCTTTCAAAGAATTAACAGAAAATGGAAAATGGCGATAAGACTGATTGCTAGATCACTAGCTGGTGATCTAATAGATCTGTTGATGCTTCTGCACTTGAAGATGTGTCAAGGTGGTATATGTATACCTGGATATATGTGTGGCCCTCTCCACGCACCACACGTACAGATATAGAACACTTTTGTCCCAAGGTATCTTTTACTTTAAAATAAACCCCATACTTTTCACCAAAAGTTTTTGCAATTCCATGCTAAAGATTATGAGGTGCTTTTTCTGCAGAGCTCTGATCAGCAGATTTGATATATGGGTGTAGATCAATTTTTTCTTATGGCAAATCTATATGTTATTCTACTTCTTCATTTGGTACTATTTGCTGAGTGGCTGTTACTTGGGAGCAAAGGTCAGTATCTTGCTGTTGGAGCAGCCGAGTAATCTTTTACTCCTCATAAGGGTAGTCAGAGATATTAAATCACAGTTGACGTACCTGAAGCACAGCAACTTCATCCATATTTTATCTGCTGTAAATTTAATACCACAGCACTTTTTAGGGTGATGTATTTATTAACTGGCTGTGGATGAGCAGTACAGAAATTCAGTTTGTTCAGGAAAATAAAATGAAGACACTCTGACAAGTTTATGAAGTAAGCACAATAGCTATTTATTACTTTTTAAACATGCAGTGCACCTAAATGTTTTTAGCAGTGTTTGCCCAAATAAATGAATAAAGCTTCCCAAATCATCTCTGTTTACTTTTCTTTTGAATTTTAATAAAGTTTCTGCCTTATTTTAAAAAACACATGCTAGCTTCCTTCATAATAAAATGCATTCTTTATGGAAATAAACGTAGCTAAGTGTTCAGATAAGCTGGAGAGGGGCATTGTGGGAAGAGAAACAAATCATTCACAGCACACTGTATATTAATCCCATCTTTTCAATTTTTGGTTCTAATTTATTTTGTTCTTTACATTCTACTACAACCAAAATAAATGAAGCCATGAATACAATAAGTTTTTAAATGCAAGTACCCGCCTTCTACTGGCTTCTGTTGCATTTGAATAGCACTTATTATTTTTATTCAGTGTTACTCTTTGTATTTCTCGTGGTAAATAATTCACATGACTTTTTCTTTTCTTGTAACCAAGATATCCTTATGTTAAAAAAAATCATTCTAGATATTTTCATCCTTCATTAACCATGACTTCCATCTTTTTATAACATGGCAAAGAAAGACATTCAGATGCTAAGAAGGCTTGCTATATTGCAAAAAAAAGCAACTGTGACCTTAATGCCTTTGTGTATAGAAGTGCTCATGATTTAATTCGTGATCTTTGAAACCTGATGGCCGTCTCAGTCTGGAAATACTCACATTTTGCCTACAGCCACCCCAGAAACATGACATGTGTGGTGTGGTGGGTTTGCAGACCACAGTTACATCAGAGGAATGGCACTGGCAGAACTCGAGGAGCTGCCTGTGTTCTCCAAGTGGCCGCTGACTGTGAATATTTGCTCCTCGAACTCCAAAGGACATCCTCTGCAAATCAAATGACTGAGGCTGTATATGTGCTTTAGATATCAAGAGAGATATTCTGCTTTTCTAGGTTCGTTTATAAAACAGATGAATCAAATGACTAAATGACTACAGCAGCTCTTTACCATTCTTTTGGCTGTGGTATTTGCTGTCTTGGGACAGTCCATGAAAAAATAGCCACACAACACTATAGCTTCTTGTTTTTTGCCTGCTGCATCATCAAAAATTTGATTATTCAGGCTCTTGGAGACAAGAGACCAAACAACAAGACCTCTCTCTTGAACTCTGCCCATGCTGAGGTAGGTAATTAGACACGTCCTTATTTGTGCCAAAAAGACAGGAACAGAAAGATAAATCCACAGGAAGGGATGCCTCAGACTGCATCTCCAATTTACCTCAGGAAGTTTGGCATACTTTTCATTTTTCTGCCTCCAGGTTTATGCATCTGCATTCCTTTATGGAGATAATATTGTGTTGGTCTCCATCCCTTTCATAGATCCTCACTGCTGGATCACCTCCTTTCTCTTGCTGTTCAGTGCTTACTGCAATTTATTACCCAAGGACCCTTATTATTAAATATAATCTCTCATTCTCACTTTCCTTTTTTTCCTTTTATTTCAGGTTCTCTGACCCATTTACTCCCTTCTTGCATCCTTCTTAAATTTCTCACAGAGATTTTTTTCTGGTCTGCATACCAGAGTAGAATTTAGCAGCCCATTGGCAGCACACTGAGGCCAAAGGGAGAATGCCCTTTGGTTTCAAGGCGCTTTGGATTACCAGCTAAACTTCCATGACCACTTGTCTTCTCTGTTGTAAAGCTCTACATGAGTATTATGCTACAGAAAGCACCACAGCAGAGAAGCTGGGTGGCTCCACAGGCTCAGAGCAGAAGGCTATAACCATATATTCATCTGCCAGTCAGAGAAGGGAAACCCTGGGGCAAAACTTGCACAAAATAAGCCCCATTATTCAGACTGCAAAGGGGAGGAAAACCAGAAAAATTTTGCATTCAGGACTGACATACCAGCAAAGAGTACTGGCACAGAATAATACTACTACATAATAATAGCAATAATATTTGTACATAATTTATCATTATACACTACAAACTCAGTTCAAATCCCAGTACCATGCTATTCTTTTCCAGCTCCATATCCTCCTCCTGCTATACTCTTTTTATTGGCTTACATGTGCTGTGGAAATTAGTTTTATTCTAATTTGGAGCCTTTGAGGAAAGGCTGAAAAAGCATGTACTAGTCCATAGTCATTAAAAAACTCAAATGACAGTATTTCATCCTGCTTTTGAGGCTAAAATATTAGGCTTTGAAACATGAATCACACGGCTTAGTTGAGGCTGTGAAGAAGCTTAGGATCACAGTGTTAGTTAAAAATAAGCTTTAATACATAAAGCTGAGGAAGAGGAAACATAGCGAATACCTCAGAAGTCAAAGCACAGCTATGGAGCAGCTCTGAGTTTGTATATACTCTACTGCTCTGTTATTAACCCAGATACTGTTGGAAGCCACCAAAGGGGAAGATGGAGAAGCTGGCATATTTAGAGGGAGGTCATGGGTAGCATGTAAGGGAAACAGTGTGTAATAGGTCTTAAAGAGTTAACTGTTTGCAGTGTCTTAGTTTGCAGAATAACAAATGATATATTGCTTCTCAGTCTCTCACCATTCCTTTTTTAAAATATTTTTTTTCTTTTCCCATGCTTTGTAAATCTAATATTGGCAAAAAAAATGAATGTTACAAAACATCCAAGCAGTCCATACTGAAATGTCCTTTGCAGTGTCCTGAGCTGCCAGTTGCTCTGACTCTTCTATGGTTTAAATACTATCCAAAACCAATTCCCACAGTGGCACACATCAACTTACATATAGCGAAGGGAAAAAGAGGATGAAAAACACATCTTCAATCTTAGCTTAGGAAACCTTAGGGAAGGTGTTATCAATGCCTCTTCTCACAGGACCAAGTCTCTTCCCTACTCCAGACTGATCCTGGGCTACCCATGGCTTGCAGAACTGTGAGTTTTGTTAGGGTCATCCTGTCTCTTTTCCCTCTGAACAGCTCTGTCCCTCTTTCTTGCTATTGGCCATTGCAGGAGCCATGTCAAAAGGCTGTTATGAGTCTGCACAAGGGAAGGATGTGAAAACTACACTCTGGAGAACTGAATTTCAAAAGCTCAGTTAATTCCCCAGAGGAAGCCTAAGGTAAAACAATAATCATCACCTCGTTCCCCTCCCACCCGTCGGAGCACAAGTTCCTGATTATCTGGCTGGCTGCAGCGAGCGGAGGTTATGCTGCTGCTGCTTCGACCTCCTTCTCAGCCAGTGCCACTCAGCTACTTATCAAAACAGCATGAAGCCACCTGATTCTAGGGCTGCATTTAAAAATAGTATCCATTTATCTTTTTCTCTCTTTTTCAAGAAAACTTCTGCAATATACATTGATATTTATAGCTTAGATCCAGGCAGCACAGTTGTAATTTAGGAAGAATACCTGAGGTGCAATACTGATCATTTCTGCAATAGGCAGCCCATTGTTCTTAAAATTAAGGCACCAGAAAAATGGTAGCAAAAGAAGCATTTAAGTATCCAGCTTGCTGATCTCAACTCCATTTGCACTCCTCTGCTCTGAGTGAGTTCCTACAGGGAGGAGAAGGGGCTTAAAGGCATAGTCCTCAGACAATAGCACTCTCAGAATGGTTAATTATAGTACAAAGCCCTAAGAAACTTAAGTGGATTTTGCATGGCTTTATGGAAAGTGGAAATTATTCTCTTTACCATTTGCCAAACCACACACATATTACAGCATAACAGATAGAGTTTCAGGGCTTTCACAAAACCAGGTTACACATCAATTTAATTTATTTCACTTGGTGCTTGACAGTGTGATGCAAAAAGCTCTTGACCACATCCAACACACCCTATATAGCAGACAACTGGTATGGTCTTTGCAAATTTTTTCTTTGATGCCAGGTCATACTAAGTTTTTAATATCCTCAGCAGAAAGGGAAACAAAACTTTTATGAAAGTATTTCCAACAGCACTCTTTAGGGGAAAACCTTCCCCAGCCATGCGTCCAAACACCCTGCCACATGGAACAAAAGAGAAAATTACTATCTTGACCCACCAGCTCACATTTCTGTTCTTGCCAGCCACTGAGGTTATGCCTTAGTGTGGTCTTTTACCCAAAGGGGCAACCACAGAGGAGACTATAAGCTGGAAGGTAATTTACATCTCATTCTTTCTTTTTAGAGTTAAGTTGGAGACATGGTGAAAATTAGGGTTCTGAGCATTATGGTTTCAAGATTTACACTGGAATGGAAGAGAGGGAAAAGAAGGTGAAAAGGCTGATACGTAGGCACAAAACTTATGGACAGCCACAGTGTTTTAGGAAGGTCAGAGCTGCTGATAAACTGCAGCCTTAATTAATGGACTGCCAAAACTATTAAAGTGTCCCCTGTTGTCATCCAAGACATGCTACCTAAGACCTTATCTCAGCTTGGATATGTGTGCAACAAATGTATGTATGGATGGGGAAAAGGTGGTGGAGAGACTCAAGTCACTATCCTGAAAAGACTTACATGTGTGCTTGGTTTCACAAAACTCCTCTTCTCTGGGCTTATTTAGCCTGTAAGAGGGAGGCTCAAGGGGTGACCTTGTTCTCCACAGTTGCCTGAGAGGAGGATGTGTCCAGGTGGGGATCAGACTCTTCTGTCAAATGACAAGTGATGAGAGTAAATGAATGCAAGTTTCATGGGAAGGTTTAGATTGGATATTAGGAAATATTTCTTCCCTGAATAGATTGTCAGGCATTGGAACAGGTCACCTGGAGAAGTAGCTAGGTCATCATCTCTGGGGGTATTTAAAAGATGTGCACATGTGGCACTTGGTAACATAGTTTAGTGGTGGACTTGGCGGCGTCAGGTTGGATTTGGTGATCTCAAAGGTCTTTTCCAATCTAAATGATTCTCTGATTCTCTAACTAATCCTACAGAAATAGTTTTGTCAAAGGGCCTAGTTAGTGAATAAAGGTAAGCTCTGCATAGGAATCCTTCCAAGGCCATTGCTTAGTTGTGACAGGGAGGAAGTATCTGTTGGGAGACAACCATCAGGGAATGCAGAAGATAAACCACAACATCTGTCCCTTAGGATATATGAGGTTCACTGAAAGTCTGGGACCAGTTCTTAACAGTCTGTGTCAGACTGAGTGCCCAAGGATTTGCTAACTAGATAGGCTTCTTATAGCTCCCAAAATAGACACAGGTTGCTGTACATGTAAATAGAACAGTTATTTTGGTTAAATAGAGCTTAACTGTTTCTGATACAGTCATTTATTTGTCAAGTCTGTTTTATGTTAATTTAATTATAAGAAAATTGAAAAGTGTGATACATAGCTAAGCCCTTAAGGCTGGTTAATCTATTTGGATTGTAACAAATATAATTTTTATTAGCTCAGCCTATTTGGATGGTAACGAGCCTAACCTTTCAGTAGACATTACAGACTCTGAATTATAGTCTATTTTATGTAAAACCAGCATTTAGTTCAACAAAAGAAAAGATTTTTTTCTGTCATTGTGTTAAGGAGTTGCTATATTAATGGGGATGTAGTAGGAACCCAGAAGTAAGGGTTCCCTCCTTTCTGAATGTGCATGGAAAATTGCCCAGGTAAGTTGTAGAGGCAATAGTAAATCAGAATCTAAATATATATTTTTTATTTTTTTCTGAAAATGACCATAAAGAAAAATATTGTTATGGGCATGAAGAAAAAAAGCAACCAACCACAGTCCAAGTAAAATCTTTCCCTGCACAACATGGAGAAAAGAAAAATAAATCAAATCAAAACCCCTAGCCAAATGAAATCCATCTGAAATAAATAAACTAAACCAAGAATAATTGGCAAACAAATAATACAAACAGACATTGCCTAAATTTCTAGGAAAAAATACCATGTTTGAAACTCACTAATCATTTTAGATCTCTTTGGGCAAAAATGTCCTTATTCTTACTCAGTTCACATTCTTAATAAAATGAAAAATGCCCCGCAAAAGTTGAGGTTCTTATCACACTACCATTGTGTAACTTCTGACTCTTTTATAGAAGTGGAAGTAGGGCTTTCTTTATGTTTCAGAACACTTGAAACTCAGATGTGTTAACATTAAAAAAGTCCAAAAACACTATAAAACCCTCTCAGAATGCCCCAGTGGGGAAAAAGCCCAACCCAACTGGTGAAACTTGTGGAAGTGCATGTTTTCACTAGAAGCTCTTTGTGAGACTTGGTTGGGATATTATTCTGAACCTGAGCAGCTGTAGCCTAAACTGCTCTTCTCATGAACCTGGTACTGCCATGCTGATGTGGAGAGAGGGAATGTGCAAGAAGAACGTACACTTTTCATTTTACCATATTTCAGGCATCTATATGAAGATATTGCATTGTATAAAGAAAATATTTTTTCACACTCTTAAGCATTCTTTGCATTTCCCATTGTAATGATGGACTATATGAGTGTTGATCAACTTTTTCTAACTGGAACCAGAAAAATGTCTTAGCAATGCTGAGAGAAAAATATTAGACCTATTATTATTGAGGATAAAACTTTCCAACTATGTGATTTTTTTTCAGAGATGTTAAAAAAAAAAAGACCAAAAACCAAATGAAAAATAGATTTGTCTACCAGTGCAGTTTTTTGGTGAGAGGGAGAGGAGCTCACATTTTTTATGGGGAGTTCTGACTTTTCCTGCTATGTGTGCCACAGTGACAGATGTAAGAAATGTGCACACAACTGTAAAGGAGAATAATTGATACCTGAAGTGATTTTTAAGCTTTCTTAAGTGTTGTAAATTTCAGGGGAACCTACGCCTCACTGAGATAACATATAGCTTTCTAAATATATGAATGATTTGAGTTTTCAAAAACTTAAAAAGGAATGTTCATTTAGCTGAATTTTAAGGACAACAAAAATGTAAGAATTAATTGAGAGTGAAACAGTCAACATCAGTGGACAGAAATGCTGTTATATTTGAGCAGTTCTGATAACTGTATTTTTCATGAGAATAGTTATTTTGAAAAATGGATGACCAAGAAAGCACAGATTTTGGAATGACATCCCTTATGTGAAAATGCTTTCTACTGGGTCCCTCCTCAGGCTGTGAAAAGGATTCAGGAAGAGAAGGCGAAAATGATATTAAGATAGTGAAGAAAAGTGGTGGAAAGGGTGTCTGAGGTCAGATGTCAGCAGCAGTGGAGAAGGAAAACCTTAAATCACAGACACAATATATTTCCATCATTTATTTTTTCCCAACAGCAGATTGGAAGAAATGCAGCCCCATTTCCAAACAACATGACTTTAGAGATACCACACATAACCAATGCCCTCTCACCCTCTAGGTTCCAAGGGAAATAAAAAGCAGAAGAAACTACTGAAGCCTCTCCCCACATGTCATGAAGATAACTTTGCAAAGCACCAACTTTCTCTGCCTATCTTATTTTAAAACAAGCTGCAGGCTCTGCTCAGGATAACACTCTGTGAAAAACTTATATTGTTCAATCAAGGACTGTAAAACAGTAGCACAAATTTTCAATCTGTGAATGGACTGTACTTATTTCTCCAGTCTTGTTCAGTACTTTTAGGTCAGATTTAGGCTTTTTATTTTGGAAATGTGACCTTTTTATGATAAACTGCAGAGCTTTGCAGTGTGATGTTATTTCTTGGAAATTTGGAGGAGGCTTCCCTGCTTCTTCTTTCCTCTTTTTATTACATTACTTGTAGTCTGAAATAGAGCTTTATTTATAATTCTACAAAGTCATAAACGGTGAGCTAAGTAGGAATCCTTTTAGTACAATTGAAATCTCCAATCAATGGGATACTATCAAAAATGTATTGCTCTGCTTTCCATAAAGCCTGAAGAGAAATTTCCATGGAAAATAATGATCCAGTAAGGTCATATCCTACCTTACTATGAACAACTGTCTTACTTAAAGCAATATTTACATATTTCTTTCCTTAGGTTGTATAATCACTCCTTCTATCCCAAAGCATGTATACAGTAACTGCAATGTATTCAGTACAGCCTACACACAAGCATTTATATTCTCAGTATTTTCACAAGACAATATTTAACTATTCAAATTTTTATGGGGTTTTATTTCCTTGGTGCCAACCCACTCCACATGGAACTGCCTCACCTCAGGAAGATTTTAGCAGTGTTGTTAATAACCAAGTAGTCACTTAGCAAAGCAATTGTGCTGAAGCAGATAATTTGTTAAAACCAAATTTTATCTATCAAACCAAATTTTATCTATCAAACCAAATTATTGAGCTAAGGAAAGTTAATTCACAGTTGTACATTTTCTGGCAGGCTACCTCTCTGCCTCTTGGAAGGCAGAGGACAAATTAGCTTTCTGCTTACACTTTGGCATATTTGTATGTGCTATTCTTTGCAATGTTGTGAAACAAACTACTATTGATACTCCAGGCAACCATAAAATCCAACATCTGAGACCACTGTTTGTCACTGAATGCCACCGTGGTGCTCTAGCTCTCTGTGTAGGCAGGACTTACAGTTTTATATTATGGCTCAGAGCCTCCAAATCTACCTGGTCTCTCTTCTCTGTGTGACTTCTGTTGAATAAGCCATACTGTGGGGGTGGGGTGGATGAGCAGAACTGTTTGCTGCTCATCTCAGGAGCTCTGCTGGAACAGGCTTTCTAATTAACATGCTCACAAAAGCTAGCTGCAGACATGTTGTCTAAGAATTGACATCAGGTGGCTGATATATATCCATGGAAAAGAAAGCAGCTATTAAAAGAATATTGACAAATATTCATGCATGTTTGAGTGCAGGCAAGTGGGTTTCTTAATTAATAAACCTTGCTTAGGTTTCATTATTTCATTAGGGCCTTACAAATGTCATAATGAAAGAATTTGCTATGAAGCCACAACCTGAAACTTTTCCTTGGAATTGGTTTTCTATGTGCCTCATTCCCACAGGATGCACTTACCCAAACCTTATCACTCTCTCTGTCATGATTTCTCTTTATTTCTCACGTATCTAAATAAAATAATGAGCTGGCTTTACTACTGAGTCAGCAAAAACTTTGCACTTTCCCAGCTGGATCAACACCTGATAGCAGGGTGAGGAATCTCAGGGAAACACTGCTAGAGGTAAAAATAAACACAGTTGTGATGGTGATGTTGGAAAAAAAAATCATGTACTTTGATTAACTAGTAGTCTCCCCATACAGAAAACTCCTCTTTTAGGTTCTTTGTCTTTTGGGAAAATCTTCCTCTTTTGGAAAAAACTTCCTCTTTTGGGAAGCCATTGTAATACTTGGGTGCTCAGATAAGAGGCACTAAAAAGGATAATAAATGATATAAATACGTTGTGATTATTTTGTAACTTAGTATGATATTTGTATTTCTGAAGGAGAATCCCTCATACCCTCATACCCTTTGGGTGCAAAACCTTGAATAATGAATAGAGGAGGACAGACTAGGGAATAAAAACTCGTGATATAAAAACATAATTCTGGCAGATAAAGTAAACACTTGTTTTTTGCACAATCAGGATGCTGACAAAAATAATACATGTACATGTATCAAATGCCTAAAGGAAGAGACCATGATAGGCTATATGATCAATAAAATTCTTCAATGTCTAAACAGAGTCTTTGAGGTACTATTGAAGCAGGTGCCTGGAGATTATACCTGCAATGATGGCTGCATTTATCCATCTTTTGCTCTCTTGGAGGTCATGCTGTATGATATACTAAGTGGAGAATCAAGAAAAGCTGCTTTATTAGATGACCAAACTAAGGCCATAATTTTTGAAGACCAACCATGGTTGATACTGGTTCTAAGACAGAATTTCTTAGGTCAGCCAGTGATTTGCACGGCTCAAAGGAGTGGCTGGTGAAGAGATGATTCTGATTCAGCTCTCACTGGGGTCTCACACACCTGAGGTCAGAATCTGCAGCATCAGAAAACCTCAGCATGAACATGGCATTGTCTTGGTGGGTCCTACTTTTGGCACAAAGCCGAACAAGTCAAGAGCAAGGCAGCACAATGATTTCTGTGTGTATCTTGATAAAAGGAACTGGTCACTTTCCAGGGACTGAAGGAAAAGTTGTTGCGGATATTGCAGTTCATAGATGGTTGCATTGGCAGTATGTGTTGTGCACTCATTGTGGAGTAAAATAGTTCATCATTTCAAATGAAGACATTCAGACCATCACTGGTATCTTGTGGAATTGCAGCAAGGAAAACCTCCTTTTCTGGGGTTGATGTAGACATTGTGGCAAACTCTGTCAAAAGATGGCATGTAATGATACATGGGGCCTTGGAAACCAGCACGTTGAGTAAAGCCCCATGATTGCCACTTGAGTAACAAAAATCTTGTGTCTAAATCTGCCAAAGAGGGCTAGATGACAAGAGGAAATCTCCCAGCTGTCACAAGACTGAGAGATGGTGTGATAGCCTCATGTATGTTAGACCTAGAGATACTGAGAGCCTGTGCAACTTTACCTGCTCTCTCAAAGAGTATTTGGAGGCATTCAGTGGAAAACAAATCAAAATCAAACCTCAAATTGCTAGGGTAAGTAGCTATCTGAGCTCAGGAACTCCTGGTTCTCATTTTTTAGGCAATTTCTGAGCAGATAGGGTAATAGATCAGCTGAGCTGAATAAGCAGCTATGAAACACAGGACTAAGGACTAACACTGGTGAGCTTACTCAGGTAACAGGACTGGTGTTAAGTATGTATTTGATGAATCCAGCAGAGATTTATTCAGTTTCAAAGGCAAACAAAACAATTTCAGATGCATGTTTTGAAACAAAGTATACTCAGGGATGATGCCAGTGTCCTACAGCTGGGCAAGATTCTCCAGTCACCATGATCAAAGGCTTGGCTCAGGTGACCATATTGACTATTATCCTTTCTAGCCCCAGAACTTTATACATGTCAGATTCTGATCTCTGCTTCATATTGGCTAGAACTTTTAAAGTTGCCATAGTCAGAACTTTGTCTTGTTTAGCAGTGTTAGTGGTGAGACCTCAGCCTTTGGCAGGAGTGGGAAGTTGTTCTGCTTCCAGATGGTGGCTCTTAGAAATGGAAAAAATAAAGACTTCCCAAAACTGAGCATGGAACCCAAAGTGATTCTCATCAAAGTTATAAAAGCTATGTGAGGCACTTGTGGGAAGGATGAGAAAAAAACCCAAAAAACCAAAGACCTTATTGAGGTCCAGGGAAGGATATGGGAGGGGGGGAATCTTAGTAATGGTCCTATAAATAAGACCTGTAAATAGAAAAAAGTGAAATGCATCGAGGGATTTGCTGAAGTTCTTTTAGGAATTTGATGTTTATATACTTGAAATGTTATTGTGAAACTGAAAATTTTTGAAGATTCAGGTATTTGGAAGCTCTTACAAAGTTTGTTTGACCATGTCCTTAAGACAGCTTGTGACATTTCTTCTGGAAAAAAATCCAGGTGAAACAGATCTACTTCAGTGAGATGGTTATGAGGAAAAGTACAAGATATCTGTGGGGAGGGGTTGAGGGCTTGTGTCAGTCATTTGAAGAAGAATGAAAACAGCCAGTGACAAAGCACTGGAAACAGTAATTTAAAGAGGGATCGGAATATAATATTGGAATAGATGAGTGAGCTAGAAAAGAAGGGATGAGGTATAATTGTACAAATTGCCAAGTCATGTACTTGAGGACTAATAACAAGAATCTCTGTAATAGGCTGACAATTCATCATTTTGAAATGACAGGAGATGGAAATACATAGGATATATCAGTGGATCACAGAAAACCTGTGAACTTCAGATTGACTTGGCTGTGAAAAGTACAAACCAAATCCCCAAATAAATCACATGGGGTATTTTCATGAGGGATCAAGAAGTATTGATACTTCTGTACATTTGGGACTTCATCTAAAAATTCCACACAGTTTGATTCAATTATGTTCAACAAAGAAGAACACGTGGATATTCAGAGGAAAAGAAACCATACTTTTGACAAGAGATGTGCAGTGGCTTAGTCTTATAAGGTGAAGGCTACTGCAGAATGTTTCTGTTCTGTAAATAAAGTTCAATATATAAAACCATGAAGGAAAAATTCTTCTTAAGAGACAAGGAAGAGGACATTATATACACAAGAAGAAAACTGGATAAGATGGTCACGAATATAAGATATTAATAGGCTGCAAAAGAAGGTGGTTTCTAACAGCCATGAAGAAACAAAAGTGGAGGAAGACTCTTAGATGCTTATGATTCACTGGGATAGATGTATGTTCCTCACTCAAAGGTAGTTGGGGCACCTCTCTGTGCACTGCACTTTGCCATGGACTTCATTATGTATTTTGTAAATTAGAAGGGTTGTTAAAAAAAGACAGTGAAACAAAAAGTGCTTTAAAAAAATAAATGCATTTAATTAAAAAAAATGTCAAACTTTAAGTCAATTTTCAAAACTGGTCCATGTTTTTCATAATAAATAGTTCAAACCTGCACTTCAGATGTAAAGTTAATGCTAGCTAGCTAGCAACAACAGGTGTTGAGCTACAGTCAGTACCTTTAGAAGACAAAGGAAACAAAATATATCACCTGCTTTTTAATCTAGTGGGGTAATTTTTAATATGGTTTATCTGTGTGTGAAAACTGAAACTGGCCAATATGCACAGAAAATCTTAGGTAGACAAATATTTCTGGTGTAAATTTAGACACATACATGCTTGAATACTTATGAAAAAGCTTGGGAACAGAAAAAACCCTCCAGGTTTCTATATACCTGCATGTTTAAGGTGTGATTCCTTGACATAGGATATGGGGTGTCCTTTCAGCTGTACCACATAAGCAAAACAATGAATACTAATAATGAAATACACAGCAGATACAGTATAAAGTAGATTTTTCTTTTTGGGACCCTCATTTATACTAGATAATTTGCAATTAATACTTCATGAAAATTGCCTGTTTTGTATGCGTGAGCAGACAAAAAGCTTCCTAAGAGCATCATTGTTTCCTTAACGAAAGATACAATGCCAGTGACATTATCAGTATTATACACTTGAACCACAGTTGGTGGAGACGACATCTTCTATAGTGTGCTGTCATGCATTTAGGACTAAATCTTATTGCAGCAAGTGGATGTTTTGCCACTGTATTCAAAAGGATACAGATTTGGCCCTCATTACTTGCCTCCATTTCTCCATCTAATTAAAGCATTTGAATACTGACAGGTCACTGGAATGAATGCCCAATTAATTACTGATTTGTTCATCATAGCCACATCCTGGATGCTATGAGTTTATACTGTAGATGCAAAATTATTCCTCCTTGGATTTGAGCTGTGCTCTAAACAATCAGACATTTTTTCATGGCACAAAGAAAAGCCCAAATACATGAATTTTAAAAAGTATGTTAAATTTGTACATTAAAAATGTATTGGGGATATCAGAAGATCTTTTCCTGTTACATATGCCACATACATATTACTGTTAAATACAAGGTGCATATTGTACAGTAAGTTGACTTTTCTGCCAGTTAAATGAAAAAATATGCAAATTATAAAGAATGTCAGAGCACTAAAGAAACATCTGCTAACCAAAGTAAAAAGTAATGATAATGATGGTAAATAAAGAAAGACAAAAGTAAGTATTGTTTGAGATGAATTTTCACCCAGCTGTGCATTATTATAAAGGAGTTATGAAAGAAGACTACTCTTTTAGCTGACTATCTCAAACACGTTCAGAAAGCAATTTTTAAGTGTTGAAAGTCATTTTTGTAACAATTGTTTTCTTCATTTGTGTTATTTGGAAGTTCTCTGTGAATACATCCTCTCATCAGGAAAACAGGCTGCTGGAAGGAAAAGCGATTTTTTGGAGTAGTTCAGCGTTTTCAAATATGGCTTTGTTTCTATCAGAAGCAACTGCTACAACATAAACTAACAAGGATATTTTCTGCAAGGCTACTCTTACCCCAAGGCATCCTAGAGGTCTTAGAGGTGTCCCTAACAATGAGAACAGGAAAGCTCTGAGGGTCCTGAAGTTGCCGGACAAGCTGCTCAGTATCACAGGTTCTGAGCAGCCAACGTCTCCCATCAAATGTCCTCTACGAAGCTGGGCAGATGACTTCTCAGATGAGAGGGAGGACAGCAAGGGTCCCCTGGAATTGTTTCAGTTACCTCAAATCTTTCAGTTTCACTGACTCAAATGAAATTCAAAGTATACACCACCCAGGTTAACAGAAACAACACTTCAGCTGGCATCATGACAGGCACAATTTACAACCATTTAGAAGTTTGGGTTGCAGATTTCTTTGTGTGGTGAATTGATGTCAAGATGCCTTTAGTTATTTATATGTGTGATGATTGCGTTATTCTTGTTACACAATGTCAGGACCTTGACTAATGTGAGCAGTATGTGAGTGAATGTGATACTGACTTGGGTGCTTGTTCTACAGACTGGTGGTCAACAAACACCACTAAAGCAGAAATTAGACAAACCACATGGAAAAATGGTTAGAACATTCCAGCTGTTACATTTTAGCATTAACTTCACAATTTTTTTGTGTTCATAGCTTTTTTCACATCCTATAACAAGCTAACTGCCAGTAATGGCATATTATCTCTGGATGTGCACATTATCACCTTCTCATCTGCCCCCTCATATCCTTCCTTTTCTAGGAAGTTTAATGATCATTTAGCAAAAATCTTGCTGAGGAATAAAAGCTTTCTAAACTTTCTCTCTGTCAGCCTAGGAGGTCTTTTCCTTCATATAAAAATATAACAGCCACTTAGGGCTATTCAAAATACATTTCCTCTTCTTCCACTCTCTGTAATATCCAAGCGGTAGATTTTCTTGTTGTCACATGATCACAGAATGGTTGAGGTTGGAAAAAATTAACTCAGTTGGTCATAGCATGGTGATAATCAAGGTTATATCCATATGGGCCATTCACTTGAGAGCTGGACTTGATGATCCCTGTAAATGTCTTGCAACTCAGAATATTCTGTCATTCTGTGTTTCTGGAGGTCATCTCATCTTACCATTCCTGCTCAGGATGGGTCACTTTCTTCCTACTTCAAGGATTGAGACTCCTGAGCAGCCTATTTCAGTCCTCAGTCACTCTCACAGTAAAAAAGTATTGATGTTCAGACAGAGACTTCTTTGTTTCAGATTGTGTCTGGTGCCTCTTTTTCTGTCACTGGGCACCACTTAAAAAAGCTTGCCTACGTCTTCCTCAAACCCTCCCTTAAAGTATTTATATACATGGATGAGATCCCACCTTCTCACCTTCGGGTTGAACAGTCCCATCTCTCACCTTCTCCTCATATGA
Source organism: Poecile atricapillus (assembly GCF_030490865.1). NCBI lineage: Eukaryota > Metazoa > Chordata > Aves > Passeriformes > Paridae > Poecile > Poecile atricapillus. The sequence goes on from NC_081249.1 coordinate 28,795,240, forward strand.
AAAGTGCTTCATGTCAGCACTCTGGGTGTGGTCTCACCAGTGCTGACCACCTCACCTGACTTGTGGGTAAACATGTACCTCATGCACCTTGGGACATTGTACACTTCATGATCCTGGTAGACAGCAACTTTAGGTGAGCTTTGGATTTCCTAACATCATCACTGCACACTCAAAGTTTAGAAATTCCTCCTTTGTGTCCCATCCCTCTTTCCACCTCCTATATTCTACCCTTTTTTTACACTGAAACTCAGTCACATTCTCCCTGTTTAGCCAGTCTAGTCTCCTGATATCCCTACTTATTTTTCTGAGCAACCTGATGCCCTGTAATTGTGATTGGAGATTGTATTCAAAGGCTTGTCAGCTTTCCAGAGCTCCTTCACCCTTCAGAGGTGCCATCCATGTGATCCCACACAGCAGTTTCCTGAATGAGGTGCATTCTGAGTTCTGCTACTCTCCTACCTTAGGATGTTGTGAGCCACAACTTCATGGTCACTACAGTCAAAGCTGTTGTTGATCGCCATGTCCCCAAGAAGTTCTTGGATGTAAAGAGTAGAGCTAGAGTAACCTAGCTGAGGTTGAAAAGACCCACCCATGACCTGTGACTGGCATTAATACTTGTGACACTATATGTTAAAATCTTATATGCATAACAACAAACCAGTATTCCCAAAATTCCTGAGACAGGCCCAGTCTCCTCACTGGAAGATGAGTAGGGGCAGGCATGAAAATATCCTAGTGCTAATATCACTGCAAATTTATCCCTGCCTTTAGTCTCCTTCTTATTAAAAATACACAGTAAAAATGTGATATGAAATGGGAATTTACTTGATTCTTAAGATTATTTTGATTCTCATAGACCGTTTCTTTCTTGAATGTGTAGACTTGGGAAAAAGTCTTAGGAAAAAGTCTGGGGAAGTTTAGGAAAATTTTTGCATCCACTGGCATTCTAGTTGAAGTTAGAGTAAATCAGTATTATTTTGTGACCATTTTTTTTCCTGACTAATTTCCTCCCTTCTCAGCAGGTGAAATCTACTGCCAGTTAGAGACTCACAGTCAGTTCAGCATCCATTCTGATGCAAACTGAAAAAGGCAAGTCTCTTGCTGGCTGGGGACAATGAAGTCATTAATCAAAATCACTGCATCTCCACTGATGATGAAAGAAAAAAGTCTGTCTACTATCAGGGTGCAAACTAGAATCATTGGGCTATGACTTCAGAAAAGGAGGCAATTCGGAACAAGTTCTAGGGAAAATGATAGGAGGAGAAGCACATCTCTGAACCTCAGGATCCTGGGGCTGACCTTTGGATTTCATGGTAATTTAAAGTAGTTTCAAGGCTACCTTGAGGTATTGCTGATTCCTAAGAGCTGCAAAAAGTCCTTCTGATAACGGTAGGCTATACCTGGGGCACAGAAACTTGCAGTAAGTTCCTCTCCAGTAGTCATTCCATCCAAACATCTTTGAAGTGGAACTTGCAGTGAGGGAAAGGGAAAAAGCCATTACTACAGGATTTCTGTACATCAGAGAAATCCTCAAAGAGATGCCTAAGCTGACTTTAAGGCTGCTTTGTGCTGCTACTATTGCGCAGAACAGGATGAATTCCCCCATGAATCTGTCTTATAAATATTCTGAGGAGATAATCTTGAATTCTTCAAAGTGTTTTAATGTGGAAATATTTTAAAAGGCATGTGAAATTCTACACACATGTTATTGGTCTAGTCCTGTCAGTCTGGGATTGGTCAATGGGAACTTACAGCTGAATACCTTTGAAAATGCAAGTGACACCAATAGCTAGTGATCAACACTAAGTAACTGAGACTTTCTACAGAATATCCCTATCTGCAGCAGGAATCATCTGCATGCAAGTAGCATAGGGAAGAAAGAACACTAATAAAGAGGTTCAGATGCGTTACCCCTTCTTCTGTTGCTATCCCTCTGACTTATAGCAACCTCTCTAATGGTTTTCATGTAAATCAAACCACCAATTTTTCTAGGTGAGCTTTCATGCTATGTTTTCCATCTGCTGGCCTGTTGTAAATAGCGAACAGAGTAATACAAGGCTTACTGGACTGTCTCACCAACTTTTGCAGAACTTAAGTTTCCTTTGATAAAAAGACCAAACAAACAAACAGTTCCTCTCTAATCTTCAGAAAACAAAGTCTTAAACCCCTGCCCCAGACTGGCAGAGTGCTGAGAAGTTATTTCTCCACTGTGTTAGCCCTGAGGAATGATGACAGCTTTAATGCCAAAGCTATGAATTATTTCAGGGCTAGTTCCTTTAATGGGGGCTTGGGTAGGAGGTGAAATGATCAAAATATATGAACTCTTTTATAGTAATGCTGAAAGAAGGTCCTATGTATACTTTTCAGCCTATATTCTGATTCATGTATAAATGGTTAATTCATAAAATGATATATGTCTTATCAAACAACGAAATAACGTGCTCAGTTTGACAAGGCCAAAGGAAAGAAATGACAAATATGTACATGAAACAAGAGTATTCTCCAAAAGGGCAGTAAATTCTCAATGGATTACTCCTTAGCAGAGCTATACCAAAGCAAAAACAATGCATCAAATCCAGTCTCGGGGATGAGTCCTGAAATGCACTGATCTCACTGAAGCCACTGGGATATGCAGGGCCCACTATCTCTTAAGATCTGGCCTTGAATTTCAAATCAAGTCTTTCATTTTACTTGCAAGCACTAATGCCAAAAAACAAGCAAAAAGAAAATGATGTTTCCATCCCTCAGGTTTTTCCTAAAGAGATTACCTCAGGTTTGACACTTTTATCCTTAGGATAGGATACAAGAGTCTGTAAGAAAAGTGAAATCTGAAACAAAATACTCTAGAAATTGAAAAAATAAATTGCAAACACAATAGTTAAAGCAATTGTTAATGACACCACTGAAAATAAGCATGTGTAACATGTGGCTAAATGACCACATCTCTTCTATCCTTTAGGTCAGAACTTTAATCGATCCTTTAAGGATCACACCAAAGGAATTAAGTAACTCGAAACACATATTGCTTCAAACTGGATCTCTCCTAATCTGCAGCTTTTGTTTTTTTTCACTAATTTATTTCATAGAAACATAGAGTGGCTGGGGTTGGAAGGGACTTTAAAGATCATCTAGTTCCAGTTCCATACCTGGATGCCCCATCCCTGGAAGTGTTTCAGGCTAAGCTGGATGGAGCTCATAGCAACCTGTTCTAGTGGAAGGGATCCCTGCCAATGGCAGGGGTTTGGAACCAGACGATTTCTAAGGTCTCCTCCAATAGGCCATTTTGTGATTTCATGATTTTATATTGCTCTCATATTTCCTCATGGCTGGGCTGCGACAACCTTTGGAAAGATATCAAGTGGTAATAAGACAGATGACTTTTGTCTAGGTACAGTACAGACATGTTTATATTTTAAAGACTTAATGCAGATTTGTAAATGGTAATAGAAATATATTTTGACAGCTTTTTAGAGCTAAATTGTGAACATAGCTTACCCTTAAACTTTCTGGTCACACTGCTAATGATCCTTTGACAGCAAGGTTAAATGACCAATATAATCATACCTTTGCTTCCTAGCCATTTTTTTACCCACTGAAAGGCTTATCTCTCATTACCTGCTTACTAAGTTTATTTAATTTATTTTCATAAAGTGATTTTACCAGAACCCATCTAAAAAGCTATATACATTACATCAAAAAAATTCCTTCTACACAATATTTCATTAACTATTATAAATATATTCATTGTTTTAGAGAGAAAAGTCAGCAGTAAATCACTGCTTTAATTAGAAAAAAACTACTCTAAACAAAGATAGAAATCATGGGCTTGTCATAATTCAAGCTTATAAAAACTTATCTTTCTCTCTTGTGAAGTTTTTGTTTTCTAAGTGCAGTGAAGTCATCCTAGCCATCACTGCTTGCATCATCAGGCACAAGTACAGCCAGTCTTCCTTGTATTAGCTTGATGAAAGCTGTGCAAGTCCTCTGTGCTACATTTTGTGACTTCTGCTCCAAAACAGTGGGCAACATCATGTTACAAGACAGTGCTGGTGTGTTTATACCAGGCTTCAGAGCTGAACGCTCATAAATTCATATGCCAGTAAACAGGTAACAATAAATCTGACCTTTCTGATCCAGGGGGCTATAAACTTTGTAAAAAGACAATAGGAAGCATCACTTCAACTGATTGCAACAACACAGAGATTATCTTGGGTTTTTTTGTCTGTAATTGCAGGAAATACTGAGTTGTTAGCTCATTTAAGGAGACCTGGGTGTAAAGTAAGTCAATTGGTGGGTGATATATGAGATGAGTGAATGCAAAGAACTGAGGTTCAAACACAGATAGGTGGTATTTTTGTTCTTAATTTCTGTGTGTAATTTTTGGACCAAACTAGAAAACAATACAAGCATACACTTATTCCCTTTACTATTTTCTTTCTGACCTCTTTTTATACAATTCATATAGAAACATAGCAGTATAGTTAAAAACAAATTTCTAAACCACAGAAAAACTATAAAGAGAGATGTAATTACTTGCATCACAATAAATAATCCACAACACAAACAGCAATAACAAAACCAAAGTGCACACACACCTGTCTCTGTGCAGTACTCAACAGTTGTTGAGTATAACAGCCTTGTTAGGATGTAAGATATTAATTCGGGCGTTTCATGGGACAAAATTCAAAGTTCTGCCATTGCAATCTGCTCCACTCCGTCTTCTCTGCTGTGCCTTACTGTGTCAGAGGATTTCTCCAGGATGAAGTGCATGTCTGGGGCTGGTGGCCAAGCTGGTCCTGCCTGTGGTGGCCACCCAGCTGGGATGCCTTTATCTTTCACAGTGTGCACACCACTAAAGTCCCATTTCTGTAACAACTGTAAGCTGAGTAATTCCTCTCTAAACCTCAGGGTCATTAGCAGGTATGGGATGACTGGCACATGACATTTAGCTTTTTTCTGTCTTCCTCCGTCCAGCCAGTTCTAGGTTTGTCCTTGTGACTAGGTAGGGAGTAGGCAGTGAAGTGCATCAATACTGGGCTCAAAGAAAGTGGGAAGGAGTGTGATAATTTCCTAGCACCCAAATGCCAAAAGCAGGGTCATATTAACATGCCTACCTCATGAGTCTGTTGCAGATTTGCAAGTTGTTGAATTGCTCCATGGAGCAGATTCTATGACCTCTATGTGCTCTCTCAGCAGAAGTGACCAAGGTGCTGTCAGCAGTTGACAAGGCCCAAATGATCACAAACAAGTTTCTCCCTACCTCTGTATGGGTGTTTCTTACCTCTTGCTGTCCCTGTGACTGGGAAAATGGGGAGAAAAAGTACATGTTCCAAAGCAGAGCAACCCCAAAATAGCTCTGCAGCCTATATCACTAAAGAGGAGGGAGTAACTCACAAGAATTATACTTTATAAACCAACCACCCCCACATTGTCTATCTTGAAGAATTATGTACATTCTGCATCAATACACAATGCTGAATCACAAGTGGCTAAGGAAGAATAAGATTTTGGAGCCTAGAACAAGCCAGTGAGAACCTGTTTATGCTAGTGAAAATCTTTTGAGTGTTTTAAAACAAACCTTCAACAAAATCCATTTCCATGGTTAAAAAAAAAAAAAAAAAGGAGAACAAGAATTAAAAAGGAGATAAAGCTATTAAAATTGTGACTGACTCATTACTTCACTCCTTTTGCATCTTACCCCTAAACTTTCTAGGTAATTCTTACTGTGATTGTCATCCTGTTTAAACAAATACATTTAAATATAAGACACATATGCATAGGACAAATTACAATTATCGAGACCTAGGAATAGAATATAATCAATTGACATTTTCTAGAGTTCGTTGGCAGACTCCTAGTGTTAATTCTATGTGTTGATTTATGATGCTAGAATTTAATCTTATCGTGAGATAGGATTGCAGCCACTAGAGATGAAGAAAACTTATTCATTTATTTCACTGACAGATAAAGTTCAGCAGCTTAGGACAACAAGAAAAATATATGCTGAAACTTTTCAGGTTTTCCAGTTTTCCATCTTATACTCCTATATTTTTACATTACATCCTGATGTATTTTCTGTTTTTATCTGATTATTTTCTGTCAATATGCTTTCTCAGTTATTTTGGTTACTGAAATTGATATGAAAGGGAGAGTGAGAAATGGGAGATATTTCAAAACATAATCCTCATGATGTATGCATTAAATAAAAAAGAGGAATTATTTAGTATAGTCTTTTTTAATAGACAAAATTAAGGATGATGAAGAAGAAAGATAACTGCCATGGGAGAGCAAAAGCAGGAACACATACTTCAGATATTTCAGGCTCTGCTTGAGTACCTCACCAGTAGATTGGCTGGACAGAAAATCCATGTCAATGCTTTGTCTTCTGCCCATCTGTAGAGTTCCTCTAGAGGCAGAGTTGCTGTCTGCCACTCCCTTACGATAGACATGATCAATGCTTTGTCCTCTAGTGGCTTCTTACACACTGGAAGAACTGATGTGGCTGACACTGGTTAAACGATACCTTCCTCACTTTCAGAATTTTAATAAAAATAATAGATGTCTTTTCCCTTCTTAGAAATGGTTTGGTTTGATATGATCTGTGGACATTTATTTAAACACAAAGAGAAGGAGTGGATTAGTTTATGTAGTTTATTATAATTAATAGAAGATATTATAATGACTAAGGCAAACGAGATTTTAGTCAGTGAACTGAAATGCAGAAAAATTCTTGTAAAGTCAAAGTATACAGATCATGTGTATCAAACTTTTTCTAGAGCATTTGCTCTTTCCAAATGTTCAGAAAGCTGACTAGCATGTAGTTTACACTGGCTATGAAAAAATACAATTTTTTTTAAAAAAATCATCATTTTTCTACCTCCACTTTCTGAAATTGACATTAAAAGCTATAATTTTCAAACGACAGAGAAGTACTGACAACTTCTGTGCTTGAAAATTGCAAATTACTACATTCATAGGAATACCAAAGTAACCTCTATTTATTGGGCTAAAACTTCATTTAATCAAGTACCATTTTTCTTAAAGTGCCCTGACCTCACCTCTGTGTGTTACTGGAGGAAAGTTGAGGTGTAAAGCAATCCTTTCAAGAGTTGAACAATGAAAAAAGTGAGATTTAGCAATATATAAAACTCTAATGGGTTTATCATCCATTAATTCCTCTAACATCATTTTAGATACTTTTTTTAGTGAATTGCACTATTTTATTAGTGAGGAAAAAAAGTGCTTTTCTCATCTATTTTATACTTGGCATTTAATATTTTCAGTGTGTGACCGCTTGTTCTCCAGTTATAAAAAACAATATTCCTATTCACTTTTCCAAATGGACTTCCAGATGTCAGTCATATACCCCCATTGCTAAAGAGTTTCAGACTATAGAGTCCTTCCTCATACAGCAACTACCCCATCCTACTACTCTTCTCAATTTGCTCCTCTCTTACACTTTTTCCCTAAATTTCCTACAGTCTAGGAAAATTCCAGTAAGCTAAAGTGCACATAATACTAAGGATCAGATTTGTTTGTCTTTCTGGCTTCTTCTTGTCATTGAGCTAATATTTGCTGAGAAACATCCTCAACTCCAACATATGTTTCCTGAGTGGTAGCAGTTAGCTTAGTCTGCATCATGTATACACCACTATGCAGCCATTTACTGAACTTCATTTACTATTGACACGTGAATATTTTCTGAAATACTCTATCATTAGTATCAGTATTGTCTTGAATTACTTTGAATTGTCTCACTCCTACATTTTGTTACCTGACTATTTGCACTCTATTTGAGGTCATTTATTAACACACTGGGCAACACTTGTGCCAAGGGCACAGAGAACCATGCTATTAATAGTTTATCATTGTGAAAATGCTTTATTCCTATCCAGGTCTTCTTCCCTTTTAAACAATTATTAATCCAAGGGATGGCCTTCCTTCTTACCCATGACAGCTTAATTTCTTTTGAAATCTCTTCAAGGGACTTTGTTGAATGCTTTTTTAAAATGTAAGTACAGAGTCATAGGGTCACCATACTCCCTTGCCTTTATGACTTCTCAAGGAACTTCCATTGATCTGTGGGAGTAGACTCCCTTGATAGAAGCTCAGTTGTTTCTTCCCTGTAATAGATCACATTTATCTAGATATCTGTTATTTCTCTCCTTTGTTATAGTTTCTTTCATTTACCTGATATGGAAGTCAGACTCACTGTAGCTGTCCGAATCATTTGTGAGGCCTCTTTCAAAGACTGAGAACTCATTAACTAACTTCTACTTCCCTAGCACTGAAACTCATCAAGCAGTGTCTCACATACTCCTCAGCAGATAGCTCATTGCTTAAAGTCTGTGCTTCTTGAGGACTCTTAGGAGAATATTGTTGAAGACTTTGGCCTTCTTGTCAAATTCCATTATAGCAACCCACTCCTGAGATCAAAATATTTGTTAATTTTAAATGACTCAAAATGGAGAAATCTGGGTGCTGAAAGGCCCAAACTTTTGATATACTAAATAGTAGCCCTGGCAGTATGATATGTGATTAAGTTTAGTTTCTACTTTTTAGTCTAAAAACATATTTGGAAATAACAGCTTCCACCTCACAGAGAACAGTAGTTGTCATTTTAACCTATTTACATTTAGTAACCTATTTTCATTTAATAATTCACTAAGCAAGATTTCTTTTGATATGGCTGTGGTACTGTATCACACAGATGCATATGCAGGCATTTAGTTAGCATGTCTTTTTTTGTTGGTGAGAAAGTAAGAAGAAAATGGTACAATAACCTCCCTTATATTTTCCTAAGTATCATTGTTGTACTAGTAAAGTTTTTTTTCAAGAGTATGTGTTTTTCTGCTTTTGCTAAACTGCTGTTTTGTTTACTGGATTTTCCAAATCATAGACTGCAAGCCTTTATGCCAGACTTTGAGGATACTTGAGGTAGATGTTGGAAAATATGGAAAATATACATGGAATATATGTAGTTTCACAATTCTGCATTTGCCTTAACAGCCTGCTTGGGAAAACAGAAGACAAAATCCTTATGGTGGTGACCACAGAAGAAACGTTAAATGGAAAGAGGATGGTCGAGAAAATACAGAGGGCAAGAGTGAGAAATGACCACCATTTATCACAGGAAGCAAAATGAAAGATGAAAGGTGTTCAGCTAACAATATCTTTAACATATATTTGTTTACTGTTGAAAACCAGCTACATGTATATTTGCAGGGAACAATGCATTACAATATGAAAAATTAATATAAAACTACATTTAAATAACTAATGTGTTGGCACCAGAACTGATGCAGACCCAGGAGGAATGTAGTTCCCTTGTTAAAGTAAGTTCATTAGCATAAGAAGCACAAATATGAAGGGCAGGAAGGGAGGAGGGTTCCCATGTTAATAAATATTTACTTCATGATTCCTGAATGACAGAAATCAACAAAAGCTAGGAAGGAGAAAGTTCCAGCAAGCATTCCAACCTTAACTAGAGAATGAAATCAGAAGCTTGAACCCAAATTTTGAATTCTTTCTTTTTTTCTTAGCATGAGTCACAAAATATAAATTCCCCCTAGTTTTGCCTGCAAAGTTTGATTACATGAGTAAATAAGAATGGCTCCCACTATCCAGCCCTTCTTTGCCTACATTGAGGTCAGAATATCTAATCTCTTGTTTCTTCTGTAATTTTTTTTCCGCAATAAAAATAATAAAGTGGAAATATTGTTTTCAGTAATGCTACTGTATATTTTTATAGTACATTTTATTCTAAAAGATCCCTTATGTTTTCTCTGAGAATATGAACCATTTCATCTGCTCCTAAAATACAGCTAGCTGTCAAACACCTCTAACGCTACACAGCTCTGGGTAATATCAAACAATATTTTAAATTAAACAAGCAAAAGACAGGAAAGAAAGTGTGAGAGATGGAAAGGAATAAACTTTTTTCTTTTTGGTGACTGTTTGCAAGTGGCTAAACACTTGATTTAAGGTCTCTGCCGCTGGCATGCTGTCACATATACTGACTAAAAGGAAAGACAGAGAAATAGGGTCCAAATAGAATCAAACCAAAAATATCAGCTCTTTTTTTGGAAGGATCCTCCATAGGACTAATCCAGCTACCTCCTGCTTCACTGCTCTAAAGAGAATGTGCTCAAAGGTTGTCAGCTATTGCTTGGGTGGAGGAGAAGCCTCATTAGTTACTTTCTTTAAAATGCCACTGCTGAAAAAATGAGTCTGTATTAATGAGGTTAGTTAAGCTACATATTACACTTGAAGATGGCTGGGATTTGGTTTGCTTTGTGAAGCTGTCACTGGACACACCACTCACATCACTCTCACAGGCATCAGGTTGGCAACTGCTGTCTTATGTAGGGAAACATCTCCCTTCCACCAGAGAAAGAAGATGCACGTGTTGCTTGCACTCTCTCTCTGAGCACAGCCATGGCTGGTTTGTGCAAGCAGGCTGGAAGCAATGAGCCAAACTCATGTTTTATGGACTTTCCAGTATTCACTCTGTATAAACTTGCATGGTGTAAATTAAAGGATGTCTTTTAGCCCCTGAGCTAACTGCTGTGAGAAAATTTAATAAAGTAACTTTAACGGGAAGTGGTAGAACACATTTTTGAGCTGAAAAGTAGAGAATTAGAAACATGGAAATGTGTGCAACCTGATTAGTGGCTCTGTGAGCATCCACATGCGTGTTCAATAGAGAAATAGAAACTATCTGCTTCTAAAATAAACATAAAACCCCTTCAAAGCACAGCTCTAAGATAGATTTTCTCTTTTAATGCCTTTTCCTTCATAACTCCAGTGATGCCCAGCATCCACTGTCTGTTTTTGCAGCCTGCACTGACAGTAATATCTAAGACCAGTTTTAGCTATCCAAAATTCCCTACCATATGGGAGTCAATAGCCTGTTGAGACAGCTATGGTGTCTGCTTTTTGCAACACTGCTGCCAATGTTGGGATTCATAACCTCTTTGATGAAGAAGGCCCTCGAGATGTGCTGGCAATGGTGCCTCGTGCACCTACACTCATAAAGAGGGATGCCTGGCTTAGCCACCTCTTAGGTAGGGTTGGCACTGGAAAAGCAAAGCTCAGAATAAACACATGGAGAAATTTTCAGATGTCACTACCGCAGTTGCAGCCAATGTTAAAGCAATTTGAACAAGAGTGGGCTCCAACCCATGTGCCTGTTCCCTGAAGTAAGAGGCTCTGGTTGCCATGAGAAATACATGCTGCCTGGGAGAGGTGAGTACCCAGCCACACAAACCCTGCCACAGACACACCAATTGTCAAACATGAAAAAGGAAACCAAAACAGATTCACAGATTAACCCTAATAAAGGAAAAAGGGTATTACATACATCAAGGGCAAGTCCTACTCAGGAATACAGCTATACTCCAGAAAAAAGGCACCATATCTTTAAATAACTGTGAGAGGTAGATAAAGAGTTGGAGCTGTGCCAAGGTAAAAGTTGTAAAACTGGATTGATTTTTGCTACAGCTTGCTAAGGGCTCCCTAGAGCAAGGATGCAATGTTCAAATATAATAATTGATAGATGGAAATAATATTTCTGATAAGTGTGCAAATGTAACACAGAGCCCTGTCTGAGATGAAGCAAGCTTTTGTGTCCCAGCTAACCTGAATACTGGGGTGACCCAGATTTGCTGTTCTCTTCCCTGATTGCAGTCACATCCTTCAGCAGGAAAGAAAATGGGCCTGGGCTTTGAACAGGGTATTTTGCTAAATGTAGTTGTGGAAAAGTAATTACTCAAAAGCCAGACCAGTGCATATGTAGGGGGAGGGTCTGTGGGAAGAAGGAATTCACATTCATTAATAACACCCCGGCAATTCCTAAGGGAAGAGGAGTTAGTGCTAATCTAACCTCTTTTCAGCCTTCACCTTAGAATGGTGACCACCTCAAGCTCTGTGTATGTGTGTATAAATTGCTTAAGATTCAATTGAACACATTAAGTTTTAAAAAGGATTTAAGTGAAAATTTTCAATAGCTTCTGAAAGGGGATAATTTATTAACTCTGAGTAAATTAAAATCTCAAGCAGGGGTAAAGACTTTAGAGATTACTTTAACACATTTTATATGCTTTCAACAGAAGTGTTGGTTTAAATGGTCCAAAAATCATCTAATTTTGTCCTATTTAGTAAATTACCTCCTAAGGCTGTAATGTTACAGATCACAATTGATAGAAAAAGTTCTGCCTTATCAAATAGGAATAAACTGCATTTTTTTATAGGTTTAAATATAATGCTTTTTTTCCCCTCTGTGTTCATAATTCAGGCTGGTAAAATGCTGCATTAAAATAATGCCAATAAGGGAGTGTATCTTTTACATTCTGGTTAGGTCAGATGATAGTGCAACAGAATGTCATGGCTACATCTCCCATATACCATACTAGCAATTTAGAGTCTATTTTGTCTTTGAGATCAGACATATGATCAAATTACTCTGGTTAACTGTCTCAATAAATGCCTGTGCAAATGCTCTTAGCCCATGGCACACTGAGAGTAATTTGGCTTAGGTTAGCCCCTTTTCACTGTGGGCTAACGTATGTCACATTATCTTGTATTTGTAGTGGACAGTTACCGCAGCCTTGTTGATGTGCAATAACATGCTGTGCTGAGCCTATTTGATTATGACTGAGTCTTGAATTTGTCTATGAAACCACTGGTTTCCAGGTTTAAGGTCTCTTTGGGGAGGATGGCAGGAAAAACATTGGCTCTGAACAAAAGCGTGCACATTCATCCTTTACACAGTCAACAGGCTGCCTAGCAAATAGTTTCCTTCATGGCAAGAAACCATACTGCCTGCTCAGCAGAGAAGCTGGCTTGGCTTTAGGCAGTGCTATAGCTATCAGCAGCTGGGAAGCCAATGACTACATTTCAAAACCAGAAATCAGTTTACATAGGGAAAAGGTTTAGAATTACAGTTCTTCAAAACCACAGAAGTCAGCTGTTCCATACATCACTGCCTTAAGGTTGTTTCTGCTGCTCATGAGTATTTTTGTGGTAGTAAATTTAACAGTGAAAAAAGTGGGACTGGAACTTGATTGTTCGTTTTGGAAAGGTTGAATGGTCTCTGAGAGGATTTTTTTCCTGGGCCACCTGATAGTCCTTAATCTTCTCCTGGGAAGGATTTGGGAAATAGCAGAGATTTGGGAGGTGGTGGTAGGGAGGTGTTGGAACTAGCCAGCCCATCTGAAAAGAAAAGCTTGTGAATGAGTGTCACTCTCTTCCAGTTTGCCTCACTGTGGAATTATTTTCTTCTTTCCCTCTACCCTTAGATATAGGGATATTGTATGATACACCTATCATCCCTAAATCTTCTCCATCTCTATGTTTTGTGTTTTCATGTGGTTTTATGTTCTTTGGCACCCTAGCTCTTGCTTTTGGGCAAAGGTTAGTCACTGTCTTCTGTTCTCACACATTGGATTCTCAAGGGTCAGAAAAATCCTGGAATGCATTGTGTACTTTTAACCCCATAAAATCAAGAGATTAAAAGAAAGTAGTAGCCACATTAAAATCACTAAAGAGATATTAGGACATACTTGATTGTATATTATAGAAAGCATGAACATTTAAAGCCCAACACCCTAATATTGGAGATTTTGAGACTGAGTTTGCAGAATGCTTACAAGATTTTTTAATTTATTTTTTTACTGAATTTACTCTCCAATTCTAGCTAGGATTTAGCTGCAGTAATACAAATTTAATACTGACCCTTTAAAATTATTCACTGACCACTTTTCACACTTGTTTTATGAAACAGTCAAAATATTTCTCACTCCTCTTCTTAAAAATTTTTGGATCTGTAAATAGAAACATTTATTTTTATCTTCTATCAACTATTAGAAGCCTTCAGGCTGGAACACATATTGTGCACTGACTACAAGAAATACTGAAGCACAGAAATGTCAAATAAACCTACTGTTTCAAGAGACAGTCTACATTTATCTGTCCTTGTGCAAGAATCTTTCGTATGGTCATGGTCACTAGGAATGTGTCTGACTAGCAAAAAAAAGAGAAAGGGTGAAATCTCATTGGTTTCAGTGGGATCAAGGTTTCAACCAATTTCTTCTTCCCACAAAAGAACCCTTATGAAGACTTCTAATGTGTTTCTTTAAACACATTCAAAGCTGATGAAACTTTGTCTTTTAGTATTTTTCCCCAGATGTTTGTGTATCTAACAATATCCCTAAATAGGTGCTATGTTAGTAACTCCAAAAGTTTTGATTTTTTAAAGGTAGAATCTAATTTTAGAAAACCATTAGATAACTTAGAGTGAAAGATTCACCAAGTAAATAGTGCTTTATAAATCTTCCTGTCTAGATGGATGAATTAAATCCAAGATTCTGGTTTTGTTTTTACTTACCCAAGGTTTGAGACTACCATGAAAACCGAATGGGTATTTGTTAAGAACAGTGACACATCATCTAATTGCAATATTTTGATTTTTTTTTGCTGCTTACTGAAGGTACATATGAGATTTTTTCTAGATGACCTGATTCTCAAATACCAAACCCTGAAGACTGGAAATAAAGGCAAGAGCTAAAGATAAATATATTTTTTTTTTAAATCTGCATTTATTTGAGCTATGGATGAATAAAATATAGGGCACATAAAAGTGACAGTGCCTTCTAGGCTAGTAGATTGCACAATCTGGACTTTCACAGCTACAGTATTTTCTCATGCCTGTGCTACACTAAGAATACTAAAAGTACCTAGATTTAAAAGGTGATGCTGACAGAGCATCTAAGTAATGATGAAATACTCAGATATGCGTGAATTGCATCTTCCAAGTTTTTTAAAACTAAGTGCAAAAGCTTTCATTCTCTACTTGCATGGATGTAAATCAGAGGAAACTTTTTGGGGTGAAAGCTTAACTATACAGATGTCCACAGTAAAACTGAAAAAAGGTCATGGCAAGCTGGATTTGATAGAGCCTTAAACTCCTGGGTGCAGTCACAAAATTATATCTTTTCACTATTTTCTTTGAGAAATTATTAATAAAGGCACAGACATTCAGGCTGCAGAGGTCTCTTGAATTCTTTCTATTGATGTCCTCTCTGCTGGGAAAACAAAAGCTAAAATTTGTGTTTCTTCATTAAAACAGACAAAGCCATGTCCAGATAAAGTCCATTGGGGTTTGCCTATGCTGCTGTATTAAGAATGGCAGGAACCAGTTCAGACATAGGAATTTTGATCCTCTGTCGTGCTGATTTTTCCATTATTCCCTGTTTACAGACATATTTTCAGCAGACTTTGTACCATCAGACAATGCTATCATGCCAAACTCTATGGCCTGCCACATGTGTGGTCACTTCCATGGTATAACAGTCACCAGTCTTGTTGGCTCCAGCACAACCCTCTCTGATGTCAGACTCTTTGAACTGAAATAAAGAGAAGCTTTAGGGTCATGAAGACATTGTATGGAGTCTAGAGGAGAGCCAGGGTCAAGAGCTATTACTTCACAGGCCCCACCTGCTCCAGACAGGATTAGTCTGTAGCAATGTGAAAGCCAATCAGTCGATGTCACACAGACTACTGCCTAGAGTTCCTAGGGGAGGATATTTTCTACCTGTTTTCAGATTTTAAACTAAAATGAAGAATAATTTGATGGGCTGGAAAGTTAATGCAAATCATGGGAAAAGTATGTGTTCTGACTCTTTTAGTTTTATTTTAATACATTTCCTGTAAAATACAAGGCAAATGACACTTGGTAAAAAAGATGAGCAGGTTTGTTGTTACTGCAAGACAGTGGTAAAACAGTTATCTCTGACAGAAAAAAAGAACATTCAGAAGCTAGTCAGAGTCCCAGCTGAGTGTAATGATGTTTTGGAGCCATGTCCTTCACTAAAATTGCCTTTCCTGCTTTTTTACAGAGACTCTGACACACATGACGTATCAGTGTAGTTACATGCACAGCCACATTAATTGCTGTTAGCTAACAAGCATGATGCTATTTATGCATTTTTAATGCAGAATGCTTCCAAGAGCCACCATTAATAATGTTATCTTCAATACAGGAGAGTAAGGTTCCTCCTGTGTTACTTATGCCTAGGATTAGATTTCATCTCACTTAACTTCAGCTGTCAAGTTTAAGCAACTCACCACAGTCTTCCTTTGTAGTCACTGGAGAGACAGAGGGAGAGATATCTCCAAAGGGTGGTTCCTTCCACCTCTCTTCAATACCTGTCTATGGATGGGGTGAATCATCCTCTGGAAGTGCCTATCTCTCTCCATGTCTAGAGATGGAACCAAGATGACTTTAAATTACAAACATCAACAGAGAGTTCTAACTTAGAGATAGTGAAAGTGAAATGAATCCCACCTTCAGCATACTGTACTTTAAGTAGCTCTTGGCTTGGTGTAAAGAGGATTGAAAGATTTCTCTAAGTGCAAGCATGATTTTGTTGCTGCTGCTAGGAGTGCTTTGCTTTCTGCTTTTGCCTCCCTGAGATGCTGACAGCTCTGATGTTAATAATGGAGCACCAGTCGGGCTTCAGCGATTTGCAGAAAAAAGGCAAGTTATGTAATTTTTTTGAGGTAATAGCTGCAGTCGGAAAGAATTGGCCTGAAAATGTCTGAAGCTGAGAGAATCTTCCATGTTAAATAGTTTAATTTCAGGATATTATAACCATGACTTGAATAAAAGGAAAAAAAAATCTAACCTATTTCATATGCTGTATTAAGTATCTGCATTTGTTCCTAATATTTTTAATTATGCCAATTTGAAAATTTCAACACATCATTTTCAAATGTGAAGGGAGAAAATTTGGCAACCTACAACTGCAAATTCATACTTTAGTTGAAAAAAGCAGCCCACATACCCTTGTGTGGTGATAAAATAATGTTTCATGTATTAGACAAAGAATTTTTGATGTTGATAAATAGAATGGCTTTATGATCTATCACTTGCTGCTCTCCCAGCACTTATCCATGGCCTGGATTCATCCTTGCTTTTCTTCCTAAACTGCGCAAGTCTGTGTATACATTGAAAAAAAAACCCCAAAAACAGAAACAAAAAGCAGTTTCATGAAATTACTTCAGAAATATGAGAAAACTGGTCTTGAAAGGAAAGACTCTTCATGAGGTTGCCAAGACTTGTAATTTAATCATGCATTTTGCAACAATTGGTGTTTTTAGTGTCTTAGCTTCAAAAATCCTGTTATTACCTGATAATCGCTGTTTTTATTAAAGAAAAACATTCCTAATGGTATTGACTGCAGAGGAAAGTTCAAAAATATGAGCTGTAAAAGCTTAAATCAAGAAGGTGGAAAGTGAAAAGGAGCAATTAATGTAACACTTTATAATTTTTGGAGGCTCAACTTGATTTCTTTTCCCCCTCAGCTAAAGTACAGATTTCCCATAGGATTTTCTTTTCAAGATCACAGTTGTTGATGAGGTTGAAGTGAGAGACAGGGCTGTGTGATAAATTCATGCTTACCCAAGGTGTCAAACTAAATGTCATGCATCTCTCCAGGTTCAGGTATTTTCTAAGGCAGGGATCTTAAGGCAGGATGGATAAACCTGAAAATATTCCTGCCCATGGCAAGGGTGTTGGAATTAGACAGTTGGAATGTCCCTTCAAGTTCTGTGATTTTATGATTTATATGGGGCTTGCTCCATTTTGTAACAAGGCCTTTGAAGCTGAGTTTGCAGAAAACTAGAAGGGTGATCTGTCCTGAACTGGGAAGCTGCAAAGAGGTGAATATTATCCTAAAAGAAGTAAAACAAACCAAAAGTCTTCCTGAAAAAAGAAAATTATAAGACACTTCCCAGCGTCTATCCTAAAATGAAGTGCTTGAGGTAGGGGGTTAATTTCATAAGGCTTCCTGTCTAATCCAAAGAAAGGGCAAGACAGTCCTAGAAGGCATCTCTCAGTGTCCACCATGTCCTTCTTCCTGGAGCAGACCTCATATTGAGCAGTGCTCCTTGTTCCATTAATTTCATGTGTCACTGGTGTGGGACGTGGTGAGAAAGGAGAAGGGAAATGAACAACTCCAAGACCTGTGTGGATATGGCTATGCTCTGCAATACTACTTTTTGCACCAGAAGTCATTGAAGAGGGGGCTTGCTTTAGGCAAGTATTTGGAATTGCAGAGTGTTAGGGGAAAGAGGAAGTTTGGAAAGCTTCACTGTTCTGACTTCATATTTCACAGACCATCTATAGAGGAAAAGAGAGCTGTTGAGACTAAATTTGTAAATGGCTGGTACCTTCATTAAGGTTTTTGAGTACCTGACCTGGGCTAGGCTGAATCTCAGCAATCACCAAGGAATGTCAAGTGAAAACCTGCATTGCTCCAGCAAGAAAGATACCCATCACTTAGAGCCCTTGTTGGCTTGACCTGGGCCTGATGCCAGGTGGCCACCACACCAGGTGCTCTATAACTCCCCTCCTCAACTGGACAGGAGAGAAAATATAACAAAAGGTTCATGAGTTGAAAAAAGGATGGGGAAGATCACTCACCAGTTACTATCAGGGGCAAAACAGACTTGGGGAAATTAACTGCACTGATCATTAATTAAAATCAGAGTAGGATAATGAGAAGTGGAACAAATATTGAAAACACCTTCCTGAACTCCTCCCTCCTTCCTGACCTTAAGTTTATTCCCAGTTCTCTACCTCCTCTTGCCCCACAGTTGTTCAGGGAGATAAGGAAAATAGGGGTTACGGTCAATTCTTATTTCTGTCACTGCTTCCTCCTCATGGAGAGGAGTCCTATCCCTGCTCCAGTATGGGATCCTTCCCACATGAGACAGTTCCTCATGATCTACTGCAGTGTGGGTCCCTTTTCATGGGGTACAGTCCTTTAGGAACAGACTACTTCAGTGTGGGTTTCCCACAGAGTCACAAGTGCTCCCAGGAAGTCTTCCCTAGCATAGGCTCCTCTCCCTGCAGGTCCACAGGTTCCCATGGGGTCACAACCATCCACCTGTGCCAGTGTGGATCTCCTCCATGGGATCCAGATGGATCTTTGCACCTCCATGAACCTCCAAGAACTGTAGGGGCACAGCTGCCTCACCATGGTCTTCACCATGGGCGGCAGGGAAATCTCTGCCCCTGCACCTGGAGAACCTCCTCCCCCTCCTTCTGCACTGATCTGGGCATATGGAAAATTGTGTCTCTCATATTCTCACTCCACTCTTCTCTGGCTGAAATTCCTCCTGCATAATAGCTGTTTTTTCTTCTTAAATAGCTTATCACAGAGCCACTTTCGATTGGCTTGGCTTTGGCAAGTGGCAGGTCCATCTTGGAAACAGTTGGCATTGGCTCTCGCAGACATGGGACAGCTTTTGGAAATGTCTCAGAGGAGCCATCTCTGTAACTCCCTTAAGTACCAGAACCTTGCCACACAAATCTAATACAGAACACAAAAATCCGAATGCTCAAGAAGTTCATGAAACTCACGTCTGTTGCAATTTTGAAAATTAACAGGAATTGTAATAAGCCCTCTTCCTGAAAGATTTGTCATGCTTTTCATGAAAAAACCTGTTCAAGTTGCCATTATACCGCACTACAATGTAAATATATGTTCCTCTTGATTGCTGAACTTTGTCACTGGTGCTACTGTGCATATTTAGTGAAGTCTACTACATACCAGATTGTCTTTACTGAAATGAAGATCAGGCCCTGCATTCTGCAAAACATAATTTTCTTTTACCCAACAGATTTTAGTTTAGAAACACCTGGGTAACTTCAGTGACTGCTGTTTTTAGGTTAAGCAGACCAAAATCTGTGCTCAATTGGAAAAGAAAGTTCAGGATTAACATGCTGTTTCTGCAAATCCATAATCAGAGCAGCTTTGTAGCAAATAGAAGATTAGGAAACAAGCCATATCATGTACAGCATGACCCAAAACAGATGCACCTACAAAGTAAAGGAGGACTGGGAGGATTCTGCTTAGTGAAATAGGTTTCCATTGTATGATGTGTCTAACTTGCTTATTTTTCAATTTCATCTAAAATATCCTTAGACCTCGCTTCCCTCCCTTCCCTCCCTCCCTCCCTCCCTCCCTCCCTCCCTCCCTCCCTCCCTCCCTCCCTCCCTCCCTCCCTCCCTCCCTGCCTTCCTTCCTGCCTTCCTGCCTTCCTTCCTGCCTTCCTTCCTGCCTTCCTGCCTTCCTTCCTGCCTTCCTGCCTGCCTTCCTGCCTGCCTTCCTGCCTTCCTGCCTTCCTGCCTGCCTGCCTGCCTGCCTTCCTGCCTTCCTGCCTTCCTGCCTTCCTGCCTGCCTTCCTGCCTGCCTTCCTGCCTTCCTGCCTTCCTGCCTGCCTTCCTGCCTTCCTTCCTGCCTTCCTGCCTGCCTGCCTTCCTGCCTTCCTGCCTTCCTGCCTTCCTGCCTGCCTGCCTGCCTGCCTGCCTGCCTTCCTGCCTGCCTGCCTGCCTGCCTTCCTGCCTGCCTGCCTGCCTGCCTGCCTGCCTTCCTGCCTGCCTGCCTGCCTGCCTGCCTGCCTGCCTGCCTGCCTTCCGGCCTTCCTTCCCTCCCTCTACCCTGTTACCCAAAATAAATATGCTTTAACTTATACTGCATTCAAAGTAAAACAAAAAAATCTGCTTGTAACCCAACATTAATGTGTTTACATAGAGTTTTTACTGAATTAACAAATCTGATTTTACATTTGTTTAAATCAGAGCAGTGCTAGAACTGTGCACAAACAAAGGTTTAACTGGAAGATGATTTATTGAGTATGGATAATGCAGGCAATGATGATGGATATGAGAAAGAAAGAAATCAGGATCTGGACATAATGAAAAAACCTGAATGTATATGTCCAGGCAGTATCGTGCAATATCCAGACACATAAATAATGGGAAGAATATTTAGATTGTAGCCAGTTCCCTACATAATATAAGGTCCCAACACATAAATATGCAACGTTAGATACAAAGGCAGATGGCATAAATATGGCAAAAAGGATGAAAGTTTAAAGTGGATGCATGGGGAAATGGTCTAAACTAGAATAAAGGGCTCATGTCCTTAAAGGCAAAGAAGCAAGAATGCCACTTGGAATACTGCTGTGGGAACAAATACAAGCAAATACAGCAGAAGTGATCTTACCATCTTACAATTTTTTTCCTCCTAACTTCTCAAAGGTCTTGACATGTTAATATAGTGGAGGGGAAAAATAATGCAAAGAGCTTTTTCTGGTATTGTTTGTGATTGCTTTTTTTTAGAAAAGAACTGTTTAACTATCTAGAGTCCCTCAAAAAATGAAGATATTCTCAACACAAAATAAAAACTGGTCATGAAAAATATAAATGCTGTTTCAACTTGAGAAAGGAATCACTTCATAATTTACACTATCTCTACTTGAAAGGAGAAGAACTTCACTACTCATGAGTTATTGGTTTTCCCCTCTTCATTAAGCATTCCTTATCTGTGTTTCTATCTATTTAGTGCATGTTCTTCACACTCCCTTGTCAATGCCCTTAGATACAAGGCATATATTTGAGACTTAGTGCACAAAAAATTTTCCCTTTAATACACAGCAAATTAGAGGCACTGCACGAGGCTATATGTGCTGTACCAGAATATTAACCTCTGATGTGGACTCATCCTACCCAGATAATCCTTTGCCCACATCTCAACACTGTTTTCAGACATTTGCAAACCAATTAATTTATCTCTCAGAGGGAGTGCTTTGCTGAATTTACCTGTGACGATGTATGTAAAAGAGGATACGTTAAATGAAACCTGAAGTGTTATTGTTGACAGGAAGCTGTCAAGTGATATGAATTGCATACAGCATATACAGAAATGTGTTTGCCCTATAATGTTTTCTGTGTTTCTAAACAAAGACAAAAACAGGTATAACTAGCCTGATACTGTTTAGTTATGTAACAGATTGAGGGTTTGGGTTTAAGTCACTGAAAATGTGATAAACAACATTGTGCATTAATGCAGAAAACAGATTGAGCTTTTTAATGGTACATCAAATAAGACTTTATTAGCATCTATTAGGTTCAACCCAAAGCCCGGGAAATAGCATTAATGAGCATCATATATCAGTCTGTCTGTTATTAGATAACATTATCCCTTAAAACTAGCAAGTCATATAGTACTTTATACTTTTTACCTTTATCTTTAGAATTAGCTGCTCACATCCTCTCCTGTTACACTGGCCTTACTATTAGTAATAGTGAACCAATTTATAAACCCATTAGTGACACTTTTTCCCGAAGATAAAAACAGTCAAAATTATCTGGCAGCAATTAA
This sequence comes from Poecile atricapillus, assembly GCF_030490865.1. Classification (NCBI taxonomy): domain Eukaryota; kingdom Metazoa; phylum Chordata; class Aves; order Passeriformes; family Paridae; genus Poecile; species Poecile atricapillus. Next base: position 28,817,472 of record NC_081249.1, read on the forward strand.
TCTTAATGGCTGTATGCAGTAAACAGCAATGGGCTAATTCCAGCTCTGTCAGCCCCATCAAACAATCCCACATTAGGCAGCTTTTCACTGATCCATTAAGCATATTCAGAACAACAACAAATTCAATGCTGAAGGCATATGCACTAAACATTACAACAGTGATCTTCTGAAGCCATCATTATCTCTTAAATAGTACTTCCCCCATGTATTATCATTATGCTGTACATTAGAAATACTTTGATTAAACTCCCTTAATTCATAACAGCCAGCTGCAGACCATTTATGCAGTTAATCTCAACACAACAGCTATTGAGGAAATATAACAAATGAAGGCTGTAAACTGGAAGTCATTACTATAAAAGATACTGGTTTCCTAGCCCTCGTAGTGCAAAGTGCATGGCAAGATTGTACTTTAGAATGACAGTAATGCAGAGAGAAACAACTAATAGCTTTCCACATGTCCTGCAACATATGCAGCAGGAGTTGCAGCTGTAAAGATGTGTGCAGGAGTGACCTGACAAACTGTCAGCATGAGTGGCAAAAACATCCAGGAGCCCCATGTTCAAAGGACCAAAATATCACATGAGACCCAGCATGGAAACTGCAGCCTCTCCATGGCTTTGCTGGCTTCTTCTGGGGCACACTGTAATTTGTCTCTTTGAAAGAACAACTCTGATTTCTTCCTCTATGAAGCTCCAGTTAGTAGCAATGACACTTTGAAAGACTGCAGACCTTTAGTTTCCTTTCCTACAAGTAATAGCTGTTTTGAGAATTTTTATTAGACTGTTTTCTCTTTAAGGTATAATGGATATGGTGTGGCAAGAAAATTTGCATAAGCTTTCCATGGTGATGTAAACAAAACAATATTATCCGGATGGGAAGGAAAACAGTAGCTAATTTATATTTCCACTCTGACCTGAAATTCACATGAGGTATTCTCATTTAATAACATGAAAATGTTAAATAGATAAAAGTTGATGGTACTTTCTTAAGTTTTCATCAAATGTATCCCATAAAAAAATATGTATTAGAAATTCACTCAGAGGGTTTCATGCTGCATGTTAAAGGAAAAGCAGGAGCTAAATTTGTGTTACTAATCTAGATTGTACCCTTTTCTAATTAAAAAAATACCCCAAGAAATCTGTGGGATTTGGATACAAAAAACACTTTCACAAATTCTTTACTTGTCAAGTGTAAAGAAACCATAAAAATATTAGTGAATAAGGTCTATGTGTTTTACAGCTCTTTGCTATATATAAATAGTTTATTTTATTTTAAAGATATAAACCACAGACACAGTGTCTACCTTGCAATGAAATGATCAAATAAATAAAAGTTCAATTTGGCATGAGCCTAGCTGCCAGTTCTGATCTTAGTTCCAGTTCATAAGTCCAACTCACTTGAAGGTGGAATGCAAAACCTTTGCAGCACCTTCAGGACCTGTGCTAAGGCTCAGGCAAAGACATGCAAGAGGCAACAACACCCTTTAGAGGGCCAGAAGAATCAACTTCCTTACATTTGGATAAAATCAAGGTGAAAAGTCTCACTACAAGTCCAGTTTCACACTTCCATTACTTTCTAAAGGTCATGCACTGCTGGAATATGTAAGGCTGTAGCTCTCCACCCATTTATGTGGGGAGGCAGACCTGCATACCATGGTCAATGTTGTGTACTGCCTAAGCAACGTACTTAAAGACTGAATTTTGCAAAGATTAATCCATCCCAGGCTTTTACAGACTATCCTAGTATTCTCCCTGTCAGAAAGAGCAGAATGGACTTGTGCTTCAGATACAGATTTCAAACACAGACACTTGTCTTACACTCTCACAGGCTTGCCTTATGATCTTAGGTAACCCTGATTGCCTTTCTTTATAATATCAATAAGGTGACTTTTCTGCAAGGCAGAGCTGTTGCCAAGAAAATTTGGTGATGCTTTCAAGTGTTTGATCAGAAAGTTGACCAGAAAAAATAATTTTTATAATTTTTATATATTTATATCACTTGAAATGTGGCATTCAGATTCCTGACTATCAAGGCTGACTCTCATCAGAGTTATTCAGGACTTTTAGCTATCAGCAATTCTGTCTATAACACTGATCTTTAACTACCCTGCATCATTGCAAAACCAGCACTGGCTCCCAGCAGGTCTGACCAGCTTCTGAGATGATGAAAATAAGCAGAAATGGCTATGGTCCTCAAGAAGACAAGTGCTGAGCTTGTAGGAGCTATATCCCTATCTGCATTCTTCACTGCTATCACCACAGTAGGCAATCTGGTTTTTAGTAAGCAGCAGTTAATAGATGAGTTCCAGGAAATTATTTCTCCATGTCAGTCTCATTCATGCTGTTCTGGAGGCTGGATGCCAATATTTGGAAGTAGATGAGGTGAGTTTTATCTTTAGCCTATCTCATGTGATCTGGAGATAACCTAAAACAAGGACCTGAAAACCAAAAATGGTGCTTTAAGCCAGCAGAAAGTGAAAGCTGAGTAATTATATATATATATATATATATATATATATATATATATATATATTTTTTTTTTTTTTTTACACAGACACATTTCTAGGTAGAAGAGCTTCAGACAACAAGAAATATTAGACACCCTGCTGAAAATCAAAATCTAAGTGCCCAGAGAGTCTGGGCACTTAGGAGCAAGGCATCCTCTGACGAAGGATTTCCAAGTGAAAATTTTCAATTAGGTGCCTAAACAGTTGAAGTTCCCTACTGAACAGAATTCTCAATGTTTCAGATGTAATTCATAGTTTCTTGTACATGAGCTACTAATTTGGGAAGACGTAGCTTTTCCCAAATATAAAGAGAGAGTGACTCACCATCCTCTCTGGCAATCAGAAAGATCTGTGATATATGTGACAATTATAATTCATAAAGTGTGCCTGAATCATTATATGCAACTATCTTTGTCCAGTTTTACATTTTGCTTCCTTTCCCATTAGTACTTATTTCTTAAACCAGTGGAAAATGCCATAACCAACACACTTTCAATAATTTATTTAATTTTTTTTCAAGATATAATGTGCTTGGGTTTGAGCAAATCCAAGTAGGTAAGTGCTAAACTTCAGAACAAAGAAGATTATTTCACCCTTCCCTTCCAGGAAACAGAGCAGTAGAATTTGTCATCTCATAGAGGGCCCAATTCTGAGTAGTAATGAGTATTGGATGCAGGTGATAATGAGTACATTTAAAAATGACAGATTATTCTCAGTTGCTACTTGTTCACCCCAGTAAAAAAAATTCACTTACTTGCAGTTTTACCAGACAACATGACTTTTTTTTTTTTCCCCCTTGGGCTTCTTATGGGGCTGATTTCAGAAGAATATATGGCTATGTATATACAGGGGAACTACTCTGCTTACTTTCCAAGGACCATTTACTAATCTTGAATTTAGCTAACCAAGCAGTGCAGCAGGGAGTTTATAAAGATTCCCATAATTCTGCCTAGCACACAATCCAAGCACAGAGCTCTTACTGTACCAGTAGAATTTGTGACTAAAGAGGAAATATACTTGCTGAGCTGCTAGTAGGATATGGATTATGTTAATTGCAGATGAATTTTATACATGGATTTTATTTCAAATTGTGGACATTGTCTCTTCTTATTTCGACAATGTGTGAACAGTCAGATGTGAAACTAGCTGTATAAGGTGTCCTAGTTTTTCACAAAGGGAATATAATATTGATGAAAACCACAGAATAGTTTGGTCATGTTATGACATATTTTCCTTATTATTGCTATATTTCAAGGGGGTGAAATGTGATTTCCAAAGCCAGGATATTATCCTCTTTCCTTTAAGCTAACTTCAGGTCACCCAAGAGTGTTAAGGAATTTTGAAAATATTTTGTCGATTTTACTGATAAAATTCCCAACTGACTATCTAATTTAGGGCTGCATTGAAGTGTGGATAAAAGTAGTCTAACCTGTTCACAGAATTATTGTTCTTAATGGCACTAATTGATAGCAGAAGAGCATAAGTTATGAGTTAAAGGAGTGCATTTCTACTAAGAGACAGCAGAGAAGTATATTTTTCAGGGTTTTAATTTGTTCACTTATTTATTCAAGTCTTGTTTTGCACAAAAATTTGTTGTAAGAGTTAAGTGAGGCTCTGACAGAAAATCTGGAATTGTCCAGTTTTATGTTTTTTTTTCCTATCCCTTTATATGTTTGGAAGAATTTCCACATTAAAGATGTTTCTTTTTCCTTCAGTGGGACTATTAATGTGTGAAAATTTTAACTGGGTCCAAGTATTCTGTGTGCTGACAAAATGTTAGAAAATCAAGTCTCATGAGTGGTCAGACAGTGCACAAAAGCAACTCTAGAAATCATAGAAACAATACTGATTTATAGAAGGCTGTGCTAAAAAGTGTAGGGTTTCCACCTCCAAGGGATCAGAACATAAGCAATAAAATGGAGAAGTGATTTTCAACCTTTTTGCATTTTGAGACAATCTAAAAATATTTTTAGTGGAAAGGAATACCCTTGCAACACACTTAAACTTGCATATGATAAAGTAGCTTTTTCAGGAACCACTGACAGGAAGCCCAAGAATGCCCAAGGGATCACAGGCTATAAGCAAGAAATCACTGAAATTAATAATACCAAATTATCTACCCTGTTCTAGCTTTTTTTCATAGGTTTGACATATTCTCTTGAATCTGCCTTATTAATTATCTGGACTTATATTGCTATACTACTTACATCCCTAGAAATTGCAAAAAAATCACAGAAAAGTAAGATTTTGGAATTTCATTACATTTCATCGAAGAGAAATTATATTTTATGAAGACAATAAAATGAAAAAACAATGATTCCATTCATATATAATGTGGCAGTAATTTATAACCAATTTATCAATGACCATGCAGCTGCATTCACTGTAATTTAAAAAAAAAGCTCATATAATGCTCACATAGTCTCTGAAAGCATAGCATCTTAATAAAGGAAGAGGAAGCCACCAGAGTAATTAGAAAGGTATATTGTAGTGCATATAATGGCAGAAGGATGTTTGTATTATAGTCCAACACATCATTAAGGATACAATTGTTATTTAATGTGGCACAATCATCTTTCTACTCTTCATGAAATCCACTTAAGTAATTACTTTTCTTAGCTCATTGGCTGTATGAACTGACAGTTTAGCAAAGTGCTATGTCTAAAGAAATACTGAATCTCCATTTTTATATTACCCTGTCTTTTTAGCTTGGCTGTTACTGCTTATTTGGACTGTTGCTGCTTACCTGAAATGGCCATTTTGTCACTTGAAAAACTGATGAGGAGAGTGGGAAGGAAGGAGAAAAACTGGGATGGGGAGGAGAGAAAGGAAAGAAATACCAAAAGCTTACAGGACTGTCTTAAAGTATGTAAATATTCAATGAAAAGCCTCACTTCCTTTTTCTCTACAGTGTACCACTTTCCCCCAGTCTTATCTTCTAAACATATATACATAAACATATGTCATATTAATTGCTTATCCAATGTTAAATCATTTTTAGTTCAGTTAGCAGCAGAAGAGTAGCTCAGTAGTGCAGAATCTTGAGTTGCAACTAAGTTGTTTTTAGGAGGAATAGTTTTGCAAAGCACAGTTTTCAAGATTTAGGAGACTACCGTCTTATGAAAGTTAGTGAAGAAGGTTAAATAACATTATTATACCTTATAATCTTTTTGCATTTATTAATGCAATAATATATGGAAGCAAACATCATTTGTGTACTCAGAGCTCATTCGTTTTTTTTTTTCCTATCATGCATATTTTAATATAAAGTTCAAGACCATTCTGCAGAGCAAGCCCAACATTTAGCAGACACAGCACTGAAGTGCAACATTTAAATTGCCCAACAGAACAGTTTTCATTCTTTTTTTTTTCATTTTAAACCTAAAGCTCTCTTTCAAAGGAAGTTGTTGTCTTCGTGTTTGCTAGCATTACAAGAAGGTAAGTCTCAAATACCTTTATCTTATTTGGTAGATCTATGTTTGATGCTCTTTGTTTGAATAGAAGTGTCAGCTGTATTTTACCTTATTATATAAAAAAGTTTCAGAATTTAATTAAGGGTCAAGTACCCGCTGTAGATAAATGCAACAGCTAGAGCATATTTCTGATCTCTCTGAAGACTGCAATCATGAAAATTATTATCATTGAGTAAAACTGGTTTCAATGATGGTGACTGGGAGATGGAATCTGTGTTAGTCAGCCATAATTTACATAATAATGGGTTCTGAGTTTTCATCAGCACCTTTTGTTTTTACAGTGCTTACTGCTACAGTAAATTGTCAAAATGTCATTCCTAGCCAATCAGCCAGAAAATATCAACAGTAAACAAGGCACAAGAAGAAATTCTCTGATTTAAAGTATGGTGGAGGAAATAGTAGAACAGGACACTGGAATAGTTGTAGCAGTCTTATTCTGTTATTTTCAACAACACTGCTGAACAACTTATGAAAAATTACTTTTTAATGAAGCAATGCCACAGAGGGGAGTGATGTCATTAAAAGAATCTCAGCAAACAGTTAGATAACGGGTTTGTTTACATTTATGCTTGACATTACCTGTTTGTTTCCTCTTCCATGGGGCGATATATTTCACTCCTCCAGTCAGAATAGGATCAGCTGGAAAATTACTACAGTCTGGGTAACCTCAGATATAAAAGTGCCCAAAAGCAACTTAATCAAGGAAAACACTGCGTCCTAATGAAAATGCTAGCCCAAATAAGTCTATCTTCTCTCTCTAACAAACACACAAAGCGTGATAGTATTTAAACTGAAATGAATTCAGTGTAGCTTTCTGCCACCCTCTAAAATTCACAGAAGTGGAAGGAGAGGAGGAGCAGGAATAAGTCACAGTGTAGGCTTTATGGCCATCGTCCTTATATACTATATTCGAATTAAAAGATTCACATTGTGTTTGAAATAAAAATGAATAAAGTGGCATCCTGCCAAAGAGAACCAGAAGCTATCCTTGTGTGGAACTGAAATAACTTGGCTCAAGTAGTACTTAATTTATTTTCAGAAAATGACAAGTTTTATAAATGTATCTTTAAAACAGAGAGGCAAAAACTTTAGAAAAATTTCTTTACGTAGTGGTTCATAAGGTTGACACAGTCATTGCCTGTATATAAACAGAACAAAACCTGATAAATGTTCCTCAAGGAGGGCTTGCAGCACTGTGTTGTTAAAAATCTTCAAAAGATGTGATCACATAGTTGAGCCACCACAAAAAAGACTCACAGTACCTTCTTTTGGAAATGAATAAGAGTTTTAAAATCCATTGAAACAAAGTGTTAACATAAGGAAATATTTTGTAGAGCTTTCAGGTTTCTTTGCCATTCACTTTATTTTACTTGGCTACTTTTAATTTTTTTTTCCACTTCTTCTCTTTGAAAATCCTGCATTGTCCAACCCCTTTCGATTAAGCAGCTTGCCTGAATGAAAGCACTGTGATGAGGTGGCGGTGCATCAATAAACAGGGTGCCTCTCAAAGCAGGACAGAATGCTGAGAAATAGGGCTGATCAGCAGTAATTACTCTGACACTTCATGCAGTACAGGGAATTAACTCCTAGGACTTTGGGCCAAATGGAGAAGTAGTAGTTGATGTTCCACATTGTGAATGCCTCAGTGCCTGAACCCATTATGAGTTTAAATGGAGATGGGAATTCACTATATACAGGGCTTTTTTCTTTCCTTCCCCCCACCCCCAGCTAGGAATGTGAAGCAGAGTGCAGAAAATAGAAATAATTCGGGGTGCTGAGCAGGCTGCATTTCTGTTTTTTTGCCAAGGCCTTTGCATTCATTTTTCATTATATCACAAATAATTCAATAAAGGGATGCCCATAACAAGCATATTTATGGGAATGCACTGATTGTGTTGAGGAAGACACCCCATATGCCAAGTTAAGGAGGTGGAATTGCTCTAAGGCAGACCTGCAGAAACTAAGGTACACAAAAACACATAGCAGGAGGGGAAATACAGCTAAAAAGGCAACTAGTTAGCAGCTGCCACTATGACCTTTAACTGCATCCATGGTAACTGGGCTAAAGATGGAGTTCCATTTTATTATTCTCACACCCACAATGTTAAGCCCATGAATCCCATTGCAATTTAATGGCTGAAATCAGAAGGCAGATCTGTGTTCATTGGACCAGTGCCGACATCCTCTTAGCTAATGAGTGCAATAAACATTTTCATGCCAGGAAACCAATGCAAGTGGAAATATTATGCCATGCAGAAATCTATCCCCCAAACACAAAGAAATGGTCAGTAAAGCCAGTCCTTTATGTTCATTTGCATATACTGTAATTTTTCAGGGTTTAGACAACTCGTCTTTAAGCAGGAAGATATTTAACTCATATATTCTTTAATACTGTGCCATGCAACAGCATTCAATTTATATTAAGAATCGTGGGAAGAATTACATATTCCAGAGCTAATGACTATAGCTGCCTCCAATTATTTTCCTAAAGGAATGTTATGTTTTCAAAAACTATTTTTGCTTTCATGCACCTAAAATATATTTCATCCATTTGCAGGCTATGTTCAGTACCACCAGCTGAGCAAAAAACAGTAAACCAGCAAACTCTTTCAACAAGAAAGAAGGCTTTGTTCTAACTTTTGTTGCTGTTGTAATGTGACTCAGAGAATTTTTCTTAAGCATCAGTGACAATAGTGTCATATCTTTGCCATGTGAGCTGAAAGCAAGACATATATCATCCTTATTTGGGCTGAAGAACCAGAGCAACAACGACAGTGGTTAAAAGGATCTGTGCTGGATGTGACTTTGAAATCTCTACCACTTCCACCTCTCAAATTCTGTCGTAACCTGTAAAATCAAAAATGAGAGGTTTGGAGTGGAGCTAAGAATTGATTTTTAAGCCTTTACCTGGGAAAAACAGAAGCAATGAAGAGTAGCCATAATTATTTTCAAAAATCATAAATATAGCAATTTAGACACATTGAGCCATTGAGTCATTTATCTGTCTTACCTCCCAGCCTCCTGCAAAGAAGGGACATCATTCTAATAACAAAACAGACCAGGGTGAAGAAGAGAGCTCTCAGTGCATAAATGTGCAGCTGGGAAATGAAGGTCACCAAAATCTCCTTGAACTCTTGGGTAAACCCACCATATTTGCTTCAAAGTGGTGCAGTCAGAGACATAAAACTGCATTAGTACACTCATAAAGAGTGTTATATGAAATATCCCTGCCTCTCACAGTCAACTTCCTCCTCTATCTTAAAATACTCAGAATTTTATTTTTGTTAAAATGTTAGCATGGCATAAGGAGAGAGGGCTTAATGACTTCCCTTGACAAGAACTGCATGTATTTTTTTTTCACTTATGGAATACTGCCAAATATCCTTTGTAATAAAAAGCTTGAACTATTTTGCTAACAGAAGTCGCTTGTTCTGGTAACTGTAAAGGTCAGACAGAAAATAATTTTGGTGTTTCTTATCTTTTAAAATAATGTCACTTTTTATCATTACAGTAACATTTTTGGACAACAAAGAAAAGAGAAAACAGTAGATGTGTTACCTCAGACCACCAGGTACACTATTTCTTAAAAGACATTAGGTTAAAAAAGCTGTTAGCCAATTATACCAAAGACTGGAAATGTCACAAAAGCCAATGAAATCTCCCTGGTAACATTCAGAAATAATATGCTTTGGATCATACGTTATATTAAATGACAACTGTCAATTTAAAAAAGAAGTCCTCCAAAATCTTTGATGTATGACAATTTAGAAGTTGAAACACACTGTTCTTACCATTTAATATCTTGGAGATAAAAAGCTTTTGACATGTTAACTAATGTGAAGGAATAAGTGCTCCTCTCATTTCCCTAACACAGTACTGGACTGCCCTAAGTAGCTTTTTGTGATAAATGTCATAAGAAGCAAGGTGGTATGTAACCATTTTCGTTAGTTAAGTATATGCACTCACCTTACATAACAATAAAGACAGGTGAAATTTTTTCTATCCTAAATATTGTTCTTTGATACTGCCAGTATTTATTTCCGTTAAAATGGGCATTTGAATAGGCACTGATTGTCAATATTATTTAATCTACTCTTCTGTCTGGGGCTATAGTACAACATGATTCAGAGGAAGCTGTCAGTATCTGACTGTGCAGCCATTCCAGGATAAATGGTCTTTGAACTGCATGTTAGTTGCCTTTTCATTGTTTGTTTGTTTTCCCCACCTAAAAATGGACATAATCTCTAGCTTCAGGCACCTGGATTAGTTGGCTCCCAGGCAGCTGAGGAAATCTCCCTGGGGCAGTGCTGGGTGGCAGTGCTGGGCAGGTCACTTCAGCCAGGCTTTCAGAGCCATCAACCTTGCATGATGCTTCCTCCTACCCCAGGAGTTCACCTCAGCCATTAATGCAGAGGCTCATATCTCTGTGCCTTCAACAGGGTCCCAATTGGAAGTTTCCCATTTTAAGAATAATCTGAAGTTGAATCCCATCAGGTGCAAACTCTTCTCTTGCCACTGAAGAAATGGAGCTCAGTAATGACACTCAGATAAGCCTGACCTTGGATAAAACAGGGTGTTAAAGGATCTAAGCTATTGGTGATCAAATAATACAAAAGTGATTCAGCAAAGACATTTAAGGCATGAATTTTGAGTTGTCCAAATTAACACCCTGTAAAAAGGAAGATTAGGTAGCTAAATAAATAGGAAGCTTCTAGGTATGTTGGCCGACTTTAATGAATTGTGAGCGTGTGCTAATTGTTAGGCACAGCATGGATGCGGTTTTGTGGTCTGAAAAATATCATGTTGAAGGTCTACACTGCTTAGTGGTTGGCAGACTATGTTTGAAGGTGATTCAAAGACAAATCTGCACCCCCAGAAAAAGGAGAAGTGATAAGCAGTGTAGACTTTACCAACTGGCATCATTGGACTCCAGGGAAAAGATTAGTTCCTGAACCTCTTCTAATTACTGTTATAGACACAGACCAGGAACATTGCTGCATATTGCCTCAGATCACCTCTAGATATTTCTCAATTATTTTGCTGAAGAGCAAACCACAAGTTAACCATACCTCAGCTGGGAAGCTTTATGAACAAAATCAGTAAATCTCTGTACTTACGCTGTATTCACCAGAAAAAAATGAAATAGCAGATGAAAGGGTGGTAGCACAGTTGTGAAGAAGGTAATAAACATGATATTCTGGGAAATCTTTTTGACCCCAAAAACAAGAGCAAATGATAGAGAACAGTCTTGTTGAAACTTTGGCTGCACAATACGTTTGAACATGAAAGTTGTGCTTTTGTGGACCACGAGGGCATTGGGACCTCATTCTGTACTGAGAGAGGAGGCCCCAGCTCATGGGCAGGGCAGGTACTATCTTTGTCTGGAGCTGATGGATGATGCAAAATGACATTACTAACTGAAGACTTTGTGTTGACAAATGTAATATGAACCTAAGCTATGTATAACCCACTAGAACCCATAAAGTGCAGAAAATTAATATAAGTGGTTGTTGAAACCAAGCAAAAATGTATGAAAAACACAGGTATAATCAAGATGGCATTTTTAATTTTTGCCAAAGAAAATAATCTATTGTGGAGCTTTCAGAAAGTTGAAAAGAAACATTGCTCAGTATGATATTGAAAGTGCAGACTTAATAAATACTTCTGGTTTTGAATCCGATAAAGTAAAATTATATGTTTAGGTATGTTTTATGGATAATTTGTTCTTTGGTAAGGGTTATATTTAATTTCAGGTAAATATAAACAGATGTATTTTTTTCTTTCTATTTTCAGGACAAAAAACCCCAAACACTTTAAACAGCATTTTGATTTGCTTTTAATAGCCAAATATGTATCTAGGTACTTAGAAAATGTGGTGAAACTTCAGAATTTATTCAGTAAAAATCACTTTATCTCAGTGCTTACACCATTTTCTATGAAACAAGAGAACAGGAACCTTATTCCCATTCAAGAAGAGGGAAATTTGAGCTTTCCTTCCCCAGCTCATAGGCAACATATATATACACGTGGGTTATATCTATGTAAATGTTAAATAAAGCAGACTTCTTTATTGATTGGGCATGATATTTAAATTCTGCCATACTTTTTTACCTTACAGCTGTTGATCCAGGTAATTTCAAATTCTGCAATAATTTTACATGCATCAAAACTAATGTTTTTAGGTGACTTCACCATTCAAAAAAAAAAAAGTTCAGGCCTACTGGTATCATATAAAGATAATGAAGAGGATTTCCCATTAGCAGTCAAAAAGGGTATTGAACAACAAAAACAAGTGATTAACACTCTGAAATCCACAGTACAGGATAACCAGCACTTAAGAATTCCTACAAGCAGCTGGAGAATTTTTCAGCACATTGATGATAATTCTGAATGAGTCCTAAAATATAATAAATACTATAGAGGGTAACAAGACAATATTACTTGTCAGGCCCCTTTCCCTGCTGCTAGTCTTATTGTAAAGCTAACATGGAATATTTCTCCTCTGATTTCACAAGAACTAGTATCAGAGGAATAATTGTGCTTTGTTAACAGTCCAGAAGTCAGAATAATACTGCTCCTGGAAAAAATTATGGATAAGTCAGCAGTAAAAAAAAAGAAATCACTGTGGAGGTAGAAAAGAATGCTTAGTAAACTATGTTATTAGAAATAGGATACTTCAATACAACCCAATACTTACTTACATTTCTAGAGGTGAGGATGAAAACCACAGAACAGAATGACTGAAATGATTGTCTTTAAGCTATGGAGGATTCATGCTAGATCAGCAACCAAACAATATCTCAGAATGGGGCAATGTAGAAAATCTCCAGCATGATTGCTGAATGGTCACCGAGGAAGCAGGAGAATTGATCTTTCTGTTATGACAGAGAGGGAGGAAAATTCTGGAGCATTGCATCAACTCTGCAGTCCTCATTTTCACAGAGACTCAATGAAGCTACTGGAAAGGGTAGACAGGAAATACAGAAGTGTTTCAAAAATGGGAAAAAATGCCTTCTGGTAGAGATTTGGATCTTTCTGTTTATGAAGCAGAAGATTGAGAGGTGACTTGGTTATGGCATATATACCTTCTCAGGCAGAAAATAATGGATATGAAAGGACTCTGTAATCTAGTGGAGGAAGGCATAATAAGAACCAAAGGCTGGAGCCTGAAGCCAGATGAATTCAAATTGGAAATAAGGCACACACTTTTAACGCTGATAGCTATTAGCTATCAGAACACATTATGGAGGGAAGTGGTGGATTTTCCATCTCCTGAGATCTTCAAATCAAGATTAGATAACTCTCAGGAAGATATACTTTAGCTGCAGAGAAACTATTTGGTTCAAGGTAGGGATAACTGTGTGAAAGATAAGTGCCTGTGATCAAGAAGAAAGTAGATTAGATGATCCAAGAGTTCCTCTTTGCTTTTTGCTCTATGAAACTTTGAAAACCCACAGTATGTAGCTGGGAGTTAATCTGAGTCTTCCACCCCAGATTTAGTCCAATCAGATTACTGGTGCATTGAAGTGAAATTCATATCCCATCCCTCACTCTTTTATATTCTTTTGCAGGCTTTACCCAGAAGGAAGCCAGATTTATTGCTGTTTGCTTTCCTTCAGTATGCTGCTAAGGCAATGCTGCTCCATGTTGGAGAAATTAAAGGAGGAGATCTGCAAAAACTGTTTAGACTTTCATTCACGCTTCATTTCCAGAAGGGCTCAAAAGAGATATCAATGTCTCTGGCACGTACTTCTAAGATCATGACATGGCAAAATGCAGAAAAGTTGTGTTGACTTTAGCACCTATTAACTTTGTTAATAATATGACTTTGTGTTTTCAGTCTTCACTTCCAAGCCACTGCAATTACTGGAAAATCCTTGCTTCATATGTGAGCAAAGGCATCAAAGAGAACAGTTTTGTAATTTGTGGCATCCATAGATAGGTACAAAGAAGTTGGAAATCCATTATTATGCTAAATGGCATTCTCTGTTAAAGAGTGCTGTGTAGTGCAGGTAGGGAAACAAAACAGCAAAATATTTTCTCTGATCCTGGCCTCCTATATCAGACAACTGGTGTAAATTATTTGGTTACAGAACTTGTATTTCAAAAGACCACAGATTAGTGGTGACACTAACAATAAAAGTAAGCAGTCAGTACTGCAGAATCTCACAGTTTTGGTAATATGGCATGCATTTATTTATCTCAGATTTTGGCTTGAAATTTCTTACTTCAAGCCTGATTTTGTGATGGTGAGGGGAATAGAAGAACAATGTGCAAGGCTATGTAGGTACAAAAAAAAAGAAGATAAAAATATTGGTTTGACAGGGAAAAAGAGGAAAAGAAAGGGCCATCATATATTTGGAAACAAATAAAATGAACAGGTGAAATTATGGTGCAAAAGAACAAGTTTATGAATAAGAGTTCTAATTATTATAGACTCTTAAGGCATAAGTAAATTCATTTAACTTGAGCTGTCAATGTCTGAAGTTGTCACCATAGATTCCCCCTAATGCCAACGGAGAGAAAGAGATACTTTTAAAGCATGATTCAGCTGACCTATTTTAGCCATCTACTTCAGGATGAGATGAATCATACCCTAAAAGTGTCTATTTCTCTCTATTGATTACGAAAAGAGTCCACGGTGACAACTTCAGATGTAGAAGTCTCAGGTATAGATTTTTGTACTTTGTTGGATGAATCCCACTATTAGAGCCTATAGATTCTGGCATATCTTGACTTTTTTCCATAATTTCTTATTGAAAAAACATCTAGTATGGAAAAATAGAGGAGATACACATACATTTGTATTGGGTGCAATTTACCGTAGAATGGCTGGAAAATTGACATTATGTGTGTGAAATGTTGACATTTTGATGAAAAAATCAACCCCCGAAATTCTTTCACTTGAGAAAGAAAATATTTCTCTGTGGAAATACTGACATGTGGCCTCATGCCAATGACAGGTGAGTACCTCAGGTATCCAACCTTCACTATTGGACACTGTTTCTGCGTGGTCTACATATTCCAGGATTCATCCTGATTCCTTCCATTGGTGATTCTGGCTGCTTGCGATCCTTGTTCTAGTAACATCTCACAAGAGATGAACACAGCTAAGCAGCCAGAGTCAGGCAAGAGAGCTTGGAAGCATGTATTAGTGAATTTACAAGTTCTGCAAGATGGCACAGTTTTAACTGAAGTATGTAGAGTTTTGATATAATTACAGCATATTAATGTTTTAAACAAGCAAATGACATTTTTTAAAAAGAAATAAATTAGTTAAGAATCAACAAGATTTTTCAACACCCAGACTGATTATGAACTCTTCAGAGAAATCTGAATTATGGTTGCATGCTTATTCCCAATTTTGCTACTGTATTTCAACACTCTTTATAATATTCTAAGTTCCCTTTGATAGACTTATGATCATATTTTGTATTTCTGTATTTCCATTCCCCTTCTTGTTCCCTTTCCCTTTTCTTATCTCTTTTCCTTCCCATTCTTTTTCCTTGCTTCTTCTCAGCCTTTTGTTTTCTCCCTTTTTACCTTGTTGAGGAGCTGTGGATGGTGCTAATAAACTTACTACAAATTTTCCAATGTGCAGTTAGTAAAGATTACTTTCCAGCATGGAGAAGAGCACAGAAAACCACAAATAAATTAGATCTGTTCTACAGGTTATCAAATCAAACTTAAGTGCAAAGATATGCATAAGTTAAGTTCAGAAATATCTTTGAAGATAAATCTTATGCATAACATTTCTAGAGATAACATCATGTTCAACTTACAGAGGCTGCATTACTCATGTGCATAAAATAGTAACCTTCGTGAATGGTTTAAACAAGGTTTGCTCTTCAAGAAGCCAGAGATTATGACTCTTGATTCCAGCTGGGGGGAATTGAAAGGTAGAAAATTTAATTTCAGGGTTTCCTTTAAAAGAAAATCTAAATTTTAAAAATAAGAGCAAAGGCTGAACATCCTCTGTGGTTTTGAGTTTCCTTCAGAGAGCCCTGCTGATGTTCCATTATTTGTCAATAAAACTAAGGTGATGGAGAAATAGGCTACTCTTAGTTTTATTTGGAATTTAAATTCAAGTGCTTATAACAGTATATTATATGATGCAAATAAAAACTAGACTTTAATGATACACGTTACATGCAACCAAAAGCTCTAATGACACAGTCAAGAACTCAAAAAATTTGCCTTTTAAATATGCATAATGTTTTGCATTTGATTATGTATTCACGTATTATTTATTTTTACAGATGTCACCTTGCATTTTGCCAAACCTTGATGCCCTCTAAATTCCAATCTGACACAGCCTTCTCAGTTCAATGTCTTTCTCATAAGTGGTCCTTTAATTCAGCCCCATTTTCCCTCACTGTAGTGAAATCCTTTGTCAATTCAACATGAGATTCACTGTTCACAGTAAAAGTCTCAGCTGAAAATTTTTAGTTGGGCTTAGACACTTTAAGCTGTCCTGATCTCTGTTTCACCCATGAAATGAAGATCCCCAGCTGGCTAAGTTTTACACCTTTTCTGTGCTGGTTTTAGTGGCTATGCCCATTGCCTGACTCTCTACCTCAGAGGGCAAGGACTTCCTATTTCCTACATACTCACCCCAGTTCATTATTTAGTGGGAAGTGTGTGTGTGGTATGTTGAGGGAATGATTATTCTCCTATGCATGGACACATCCAGATACTGTGTTCGGTTTTGGAAACCCAAAGCAAGAAACACATAAATCGATGTAATCCAGGGGCTAACAGCACATTTCTTACAGAGGATGAACATCTGTGCCAGCTGAGTTTGTTCAGCCTGGAGAGGTGGCTACAGACCTCAGAGACAACTTTAAGCATTTATGACTAGGCTATTTAGAGGGCAGAGATAATTCTAACACTAAGGTGCATGGCTAGAGAATGAGAATTAATGGACTTAGCTGTAATGGGAGGTGTTCTAACTGGATGTAAGAAAAAAAGGTTTTGAACTGAAGAAAATAAAGTACTAGAGTAGATTGCCCAGAGAGATCACTGAATTCACCCTTAGAGATTTATGAGATCTGACAGGAAAAAGTCCTGAGCAACCTGACTTCTGAATTTGATGTTGAACTTGTTCTTAGCAGAAGGTTGAACCAGAGACCTCCTGAAGACCCTTTAAACCTACCCAAGTCTGTACTACTGTGAAACCTGTGTTGAAAATATTTTCCCAAAAGTTACTCACCTGCCCAAGTTAGAATGGGTTTGGATTTATATCAATCCTATGAATGCTTTTATAACTTCAAGCCTTTGCTCTGAGGCACAGAATACTTGGAACTTTTCAAAGGAAAGACTGCCAGAATTTTTTCTATGTATACAAAACAAGATTATCTCCCTGGACTCTTTGTTGGATACTACTGAGTCTGGAATATCTGAAGAAAAAAAAATGAAGTCTGAGGCAAGGTGAATGTAAAAAAGAAATCTGAGTCTCAGACTCTTGCTGGCCTACCAATAGCACTACCAAAGCTGCTGCTAATTCATCATGACTACAGTGAAAGCTCAGCTCCCCATACCACCAGCTAAACATCACATGCTAAAACCAGGCAATTTGCCAGATGCTAGTTCTTTCTTAGTGGGAATACCTCAGTTTGGCAAATAAAGAGGTAAATTAGAATACAGTCTATTATATCATCTGTTCTTAATGCACTATATTGTTTTTAAATCAAGTTGTACAGAATTAATAATTCAATGTATTGGCCAGTTGTAAAAATTATGCCTGGTATCAGCTGTAATTTTATAACAGTATTTCTCCCATCCCTCCATGCCCCTCATCCCCCATCCACCCCCCAAATTATTTATTGCTGGCCTGTCTTGAAGGTTTTCCTCTGAGATTCCTCTAGTATTTCCAAATATGTGTGACTTATCTAGGAGACAATTGCTGACATCTAGCAAAGTTAATTGAAAATGAAAACAATACTACATCTACAAGTACAAGACAGTCACCAACACAAAAAGAAAATAAGGGACATTTTTTCATATTTAATGGTAAATAAAATAGAGCAATGTCTACTGCTCTTCAGCTTGGAAGCTAGGGGTTTCTTGTAGAAATATGTCTAATAAAAAAATTGGGCTGCAGAGAAAATTAAACTATAACATGACAGGAAGTATCTCAAAAGTGGAATACACAGAGAAAACCTGAAATATAATAGCTTAGAAGAGTATTTTTATGAATGAAATCCATTGGTATAGATACTTGTCTGCTTGTGTTTGAATGGTTATCAAAGGCAGAGTGTTGATTAAACTCATAAATGATAAGTGGACTTTATATATGGAAGATCCTTTGGGAATTAAGAAACTATGAGCACTCTAAGCCTGACAGCTGATGTCAACATTTTAATTCTATATTTTCTAAAGAAGCCAAGAAAAAGACATCCAGTCTGTAAGGTGCTCAGAATAGGCAGACTTAGAGCAGAAGAACCCAGATAGATCTACAGATTTATGTGCACAAATTTTCAGGTCTGGATTAGGAAATAGACTTTCTTATATTAGAAGGGGCAAGCTGAAATGGCTGTAAAGTCCTGAAAAAAAACCTAACTTCAGAATATCTGCAGAATTTTTGCAAACTTCAGGATGCCTCATTGACTCTGCCGTAAGTAGTTACTTGAAAGGCACAAAGATTTAACCAGAAAACTATGTTTCTTGTCATTTTGGTCCATTTATATTGGGTATGTGATGTCCTTTCATAGATTTTTTTTTGGTTTGAAATATAACTCGGTAGGATTCTCCTTATCCACACCAATATCTTGTACATTTCTGACTCACCTCACTTGAGCTTGAAGGGTTGTTTTAGGGTAGCAGCTTCCTTGCTGGTTATTTCCAGGTGGATATTGACATTAGTTCTTGCAGTCCAGGAGTTTGGGGGCAGACATTAAGTGATGGCAGGCTTTGCCCTGCTCGAATTCTCTTCATGTAACCATCCGCACCACTGCAGCCAGACCACCGTTTCCTGAGGCCTGGATAAAAATATTTCCTCTACCACAGCCACCCTAGGGGAATAAAAAAAACCCAGCAAAACAAAACTGAACTTTCCATACAGACTTTTTATTTTAAACAGCCAATGTTAAATTTCTGCCAAACTTCGAAGGTGTTTTTGATTATGCAGCTTTCAACTACCATGGAATTAATATAGAAAAACTTGTGTTCTTCAGGGAGCCCTGTCATACATCTGCAAAATAAGGTTCTTTTTATGTACCTACATATTAACATTGACATCCACTCCCTCATTTAATTAACAACATTTGAATGTCGTTTCTTTTCATGTAGTAATTGTATTTTTTATTCCTAAAATGATCTCTTGTTTTGTAGAGAGATACAATTGGAAAATGTCAAGATTTGTACAGAAAAAACTCCAGTAACAATAAGGAGTTCCTTTTTACCTCGTGTTTTTGAAATCTAAATCTGGCCTTTCCTAGCAAGTTTTGAAAAAATAAAAAATCCGATGTGGGAAATGAGCCTCTAGGTTTTGACTTGAGGGGAGAACTTTCTAAATTATTTGTTTCTTTCTTTCAGTGAGTTCAAAGCTAACATGCTGGGTCTGGGAACTCTCATCTCTTTAGGACCCTGGTAGTAATTATAAATAGTTGTGGCTGTTAATATAGGTACACACACTGGAGAATCTAGAGCATGTATTACATGTCCACCAAAGAGCTCAATTCCAAAGAAGGAGAATCTAAAACTGCATTAGTAATGTTTCACTTTAACAGCCAGATAAAAGATATATGGTGGAGGAACGCAATCCAGTGTTCACTACCTACTTGAATTTCTTTAATAATGCCAATGACCTCATGAATATTGAAATGAGTCCTGGGTTATGTGTCCTTATGTAAGCTATTCCTCTTGTATCCGGTAAATGGTGTCCGTGCAGTTATTAGAAAGAAGAAAAGAGAGGAAAGTGAGGTTAGATCACAGGGGAAAGGTCAACCTCTTGGGAGGGGTCTCAGTACCCTTTGTTCAGTACTTCATCTAAAGAATGAGGAGATATTGTGTAAATAGTTTGGGTTTTTTTAAATTCGAATTTAAGTGTGTGAACGGCAAACTTTTTGTTTATGAAAAATATGTGTGCACAGTAAGATAATATTGTAGTGATTTTTGTGCTGTTTTATTTACTGAAAAATTTCTTCAAAATAAATACTTTAACAGAGAGGTGATAACTGTTGTCTTACAATAAGCCTAGTCCTTTATAGTAATTTTTCTGGTGATTCAAGTATCTATATAATTATCATAGTAAGTGAACTGATGCACTTTGCTGCTGGAAGTAAAATAAATTTTTGCATAGATTTGTGATAAGATACTTGGACATTTCTGAAAAAAAACCCCAGTAAAAAGAAATAATTTCTTCTGAACATTTTTTATTTTATTGGTGAAATTATTTAATTAACAAATTTATTTTTGTGTAAGATTTCCTAGAAGTGGAATTTCTAAGAGTCATAAGATAACTTTGAAGATTACTCTTTCAAGGAAATTTGGAAAAGTAGCAGGAATGAAAGTCTTGTAACAGACATTTTAAACTAGTTTTATGCATCCAAATGAAGAAATACATGTTCTAAATGGTTGTATGAGCAATATCAAAATGCATGTTATTCTGGAGGTTAATTTCCATTTCAAATTCTGGCACTTCTTCTAGCATATATTACCTTTCTTTCTCTCACCAGTCCCCAAATTCATTTGCCTTGAAAAGAAGATATTTTGCAGTGTTTCCTGAAGAAAAGCAGTTTTGATCAATTAGGTCAGAAGCAGCTTCTGTATTTTTGAAACAAAACCTAGGGAAAAAAAATTAAAAGTATCTTACAGGTACTAGTTTATCCCTTTAATACCTCCATTAATATTAAATAAATCCTGCAAATACAGTGTCTTGGTTATGGAAAATATATTAATTGGGTGTAGGTCAGGAATAAAATCCAGGAACTCACTTTTAATATTTCTTAAATCAAAAGCTTCTTGTTCTGAACAGCTAACCCATTTAGATTTTCCTTCCGCCTCTCTCTTCCAAAAGCGAGCTCCTTCAGCTGACTGCTGCACTCCAGTGCTGTCTGCATAGGTTACAAGCACTGAAATGCATTACAGCCATCCTCATTTATACCTGTCCTGGTGTCAATGTTACTTCCACCAATGGCTGAAAAAATACACAATTTTTCGTAATGCTCAGAGCCGAATTTACTATCAAGCATCTCTGTAATCTGCAATGATATGCTGAGGCCTTTTTTTTTCATCTGACCCAAAGCAGCCTTCAAAAGCAAAAGAAAATCCTAACATGTGGGGTCTTTTTCTGATCCGTTTCCATCTAGATCACAAACATCTAACTGAAAATAATTGTATAAATGCAAACAAAATCAGTTAATTTAATTGAGGATTTTTATTATACATAATTCCTAGGTCCTTCTGTTAGAGGTGTATGTTTCAGACATAGCTGTCTGAAAATAACAATCTATTTACTGATAAAGTAGGGAGCATGTAAAATCAGAAATCTCCTAAAGGCCCAAAACTTCAAATACATTTTCTTAAATGTACTCCCGTGAAAAGACCCACTAAAATCAATGAAACTACTCATGTGCATAAATTTCAGATTATGCAAAAGTCCTTGAAGACAGGAGATTTAGCTCTTAATTATTTTAGGTCACTGAAGGAAATGGAGGCCACAGTGTCTCCCAGAACAGGTGACAAATCTGCTTAGAAAGGTAATATGGAAGTCGCATAAGGAAAAGGTGTATAAAGCAGTCTTGTCCAGGAATACATAAGCACACTGATGCTGCCATAGACTCTTCAGCTGAGAAATGGCTGATCTAGCTAATTATATCAGAAGATCTTTAGAGGAGACATCCCATACAGATTTTAGAAGACACAGATTTGGGACTCAAGGTAGCTGCTGGATGCATAATTCACTCCAAATAATTTGTTAGACAAACCTCATTTCCTTTTTCTATTTGTGAATTGTATTAGAGCAGTTTATAACTTAGATTTATTATTCAGAATTATTCCCTGAATGAATGTGTAACATTTATGAGAACTTCATTGAAAGTGCTTGATATTCAAGATTTGGCATTCAGTATTGTTATGTTGGTTAGTTTGAGCAGAACACATCACATGTTGTGTTTCTCTGAGTGCGAATAACTTATAGTCAGATTTTCTATTCTAAATCATCATATTTCAGAATACAAAAATCACTTTCTGTTCCCATTTTGCAGAAATCAAAAGACATCTCACAAACATTCTGGCTAAAGGCACATTTGTTCAAAATTAAAGCATTATTTTTATGGAATTATTTTGTCCTATTATGTCCCTATTTATGTCTTATAATGTCTCTACTTCTCAGCTACAACAAGAAGGTTTATCATTTAAAAAACTAAACTAATGGGGATAATTTTGTCCAGCTGCATAATCCCCCAGCTGGGATATTGTCCCATGCCTAATTCATCAGTCCTAATATGTTAAGAATGCGACTTCCAATAATGACACCAATAAAGACTTAAGTCTTTAGCTGTCTAAAATCAGTAAAAGGAAAGTTTTGAGAATGAAGAGATCTTGAGAACCTTATCTTGTATGCTCATAATATGAGGGAAATTTCTATCTTGGTCCTGTTTCTGGAGAACTACTTCCCACATCATGGAACAAAACTTTTTTGGGGTCCTCCTGTTGCTGGAAAATGCTGTGATAAATAGAAGGTAGTAAAACACCGGCAGGGTGGGGTCGGGAAAGAAAACATCTTGAAATAGTTCCTAACTCCTATTTTTCTTCAGGAGGAAGAAAATAGTGAAAGAATCATATGAGAGATATATAGAGATACTACAGTGCTCTTAACACAAACAATATTTAGTAATTTCTTAGCCCTGGCTTGTAGTCATTCTAACCATCTGCTCAGAACTGAACTTTTTCTTCTTCTTCATTGTAGTTGAACTATATCAACAGAAACAATTTTTTTCAGGGAGAGTAAATGTACCGCTACGAACAGTTTGATGAAGGACTGAATCTTTGTATTCCTGGAAAGTAAGTCTTCCTGTAACAAGCAGCTTATGTTTGAACACGTCAAAGCAAGCCTTTTAGAACAGGAGATAAGAGCACTTGAATGATTCTTGCGAAGTGCTAACTGGCTAACTGGCCTAAAAGCAAATGTTGTGTATGGTAATTTATTCTGTGAGTTACACTTTCCTCAGACTTGAAAAGATCTTTACCATGACTCAGTACATTGGGTTTGACTCCCACTCTCATTTGGAAGAATCAGGTCCGAAATGCACTGTACAAGCAAATATTTTATTCCTACAGGCAATGTTATTGGCATAGGCAGGGGTAAAATAATGGTCAGATTCTTATTAGGAATGGGTCGTAACACAATGTCAGTCTGAGGTGGGGTGTTTATTCATGGTTTTAATTTTAGCTATGCTGTTAAATGCTATGCTGCAGAAGCTTTAATGTTTAAGTAACTATATTGATCTAAAAGTACTGTTATTGATAAAAATTCTTTGCTTTCAGAATTGGGGAATAACACACTGCCAGAAAGCCTTTATTGCTGGCATAAGTTACAGCTGTGCTAGAGGGGATAGCTACGCTAACCTAGTGTCACTATCTCAGCATGTGGCCTGTTCAAAGTCATTGTTTACATGGACTTTCTACCATATGGAGTTATCAATATTTTCTTACAGAAATCTCAGCGCTGCTTTGTACTTCCAGAGTGAGAATATAGCAAGACAGACTTTGTTTTCTCTTTTTCTCCTTTGAAAAAGTAAAAAAAAAAAAAAAGAAAAAAAAAAGAGAAATAAAAAGACAGGAAAAAAAAAAAGATTAAAAAAAAAGAAAAACAAAAAGATTTCTCTCCCTAGTTACCCTCCTCCACTAGAAATGTACGTCATTATAAATATTAATATGTTTAAGTATAGACATTTATTAATACATTGTTAATTCTCATATTTTGGGTATCCTACTCCTCACTCTAAAATGCCTTAGGCTGACTGTGCTGGCAATGTCTTTTCATCCTGAGAAGAGGAATAACTCCTTCTCTGAGGGGTGTCTTATGGTTGTCACCCGGGCTGGGCCCAGCTCTGCGCACAGTGAATGCCTGGGCGGAAAACGCTTCTTTAGCACACGCGAGATCCCGTGAGCCCAAACACACGGGGCATTCTTAGGTGGTATTAATATGTAAGAAGGTGGTTAGGACCCTGCCAGGCATGTTTGGGCACTCTGCCCAGGGCCCTGGTGTGGGCTGCGTGCAGGCACAATGAGCTCTTGTCTGCTCCTGGGAACGCGTTCTGAGCAAGTGAGTTAGACATACCTCTGGAAACCTGAGTAAGGCAAACTGTTCCGGTTCATGTTAGGAGGGGAAAGGAAATGAATAAAGGGTATAAATCTTCGTTAGCCCAG
Source organism: Poecile atricapillus (assembly GCF_030490865.1). Taxonomy (NCBI): domain Eukaryota; kingdom Metazoa; phylum Chordata; class Aves; order Passeriformes; family Paridae; genus Poecile; species Poecile atricapillus. The sequence goes on from NC_081249.1 coordinate 28,841,829, forward strand.
CAAGAGCAAAGAGCATTCTTTCATGCACAATAAAGAGTAAAGGAAGTAAAAGGTAAGTAAGAGTAAAAGGACATTTTGAGCCCTCCTCTGCTGCAAAAACACCATGAAAATCCCTTGAAAGACTAGGATGTGTGTAGATCAGAAAAGGTACTTCAGAAGCCTCTCTGAGTGTGTGCACAAACTTCCTAATAAAACAATGTATTCTGAGAAAAAAATCACTATACTGAGCCTGAATTTGCCCTCAAAACTGACAAATATTATTGTGTTATAGATCTAATTTGAAGAGTATTTCCTTTTTGGCCTATTCTGGGCCTCTGAAGTCTTACACATTTACTGCTGAAGGAAATGAAGCCTTGAAAACTTGAGCTGCATCTCCTCAAAAATGGGTTTCAAAAGAGTAATACTGTAGCAGTTCCAAGACAAAACTCCCTCCCAAGGCTTTTATGCCAGCAAGCCTAGAAGTATCTAGTCCTGCAAAATCAGAGGGTTGGAATTCAAAAGTGGCTGCATTCCCTCCCGCCTGCCTCCCAGATGGGTTTGGAATGCATGCATATCCCAGTTCTGGAACATCACCTGTCCAGGTTTCTGAAACAAGGTTTTGAAATTCCAGTTCATAGTAGATTGCTGAGTATTTGATTATATAATCGAAGTGGAATGAGATATCACATCAAAATACACAAGTCCATGCTAATAAGAGAATTTGTTTTTGCATAATTATATTCCAGCCTCCTTGCTGTTTTTATACATCATTGATTAGCTATGTACAATGAAATATTCCTTCTCCAAGGAAATAACATGTATAATATATATATATATTATTCTTTAATCCCTATACACATAATGGCAATATTTGAGATTGTATGGGGATAAACATCTGATGGGGCTGATGAAAGACTTCAGCTACTGGAATAAGTCTATCCTACAGATGATATAGCAAAATTACTCCAATGGCTGAGGGCACATTGGTGGCACTAGGATGGAGATTCAGATCATGAAAAGCCACATACAAATAAGTATGAAGATGGGAAGCATATGTGGCTGTATGGAAACTTAAAGCAGATGGTGGAACAACTTAAGAGCAGAAAGATCAAAGTTACAGATAAAACTAGTTAGATCAGAAAACTCCAGAGAAAGGAGTAGGAGTAATGATGGACAATACATTGAACAAGCAATAAAGGCAATGCTGTCACAGAAAAGACAAACGCTGCACTAGGTTGTGTTAATTGGAGCATCATGTCTGATACAAGGAAGACAATTTTTCCACTCTGTTTGGTTCAGCTGAGCTTCATCCAGAGAGACGCATTCAGTTTGGGCTACCACATTTTTCAAAAGATACAGACAAATTAAAAGGACTTAAGAGAAGGACATTGAAAATGATAAAAAAATTTAAAAACAAGGCCCAAAAGGAAGCTTAAGAGGTTGTGATGAGTCCAGGCTAGAGAAGGGAAATCAAAAGGAAGACAAAATAACTCTTGATAATTGCATGAAAGGGTGTTCTTAATCAGAAAGGGACCAATTATTCTCATTAGCCAATAGGGACAAAACAAGAAGTAATGGATTTCAGCTACAACATAGATAATAGGATTAAATATCAGGAAAAACTTTATGACTTTAGGAAGAGTAAGGACATGGAGAAAACCATCAGGAAGTTTACCAGAATCACCTTCATGTCAGGATTTTAAGGCCAGACTTACTGTAGATCTATCAGCCATGTTTTAAGATTAATGAAATCATTCTTAACATGATGCACTATGGAAGGAATAAAAAAGACTGGGCTGAATGACCTGCATGGGGTATGTTTGCTGGTAAATAGCACTGTGATTCTCTGACCCTGTGTAGAACAATGAGAGGCTTATTTGCTACTGCTGATTTTTTTCACCCATCTGTAATTCCTGTCGTCATCTGAAAGAGAAAACGCAGAGATGCGTTTTCCAGGCTTCAGTTAATACTGATATGTATCCACCTTATGCATTTAGAGATGTGACCACATTTCCCATCCTCAGAGCAGCTGGAGACTGGTGTGCACTTAGGTGTCAGCTGGGAGCAGAAGTTTTCATACCTTCCAGACACAGGGTGACTTTGGGGTCTAAGTAGTGACTGGTTGTGCCTGACACCTTTCTGCAGCATGATGAAGGCAAGGGCAAAGCTTGTCTTTAAAGCCCTTTCGATCCTTCACCTCCATACTTTCCATTAAATAGTCAAATCATAGTCAATACACTTTCTTTTCATGGAGCATGGCAAATACTAAAGGAGATATCTTTCAGGAGCACAAAGCCCCTAGGCTTAAAATCCAGGTTAAATGCCATTTATATTAATGATAAACTTTATAAATTTAGTAATTCCCAAGTATAAATCCAAATCAGATTAATATTAAAGCCAAAATTCTGACTTACAAATATACAATTAATAGAAAGGGAGAGGGTGTACATTTTTCTTTTTGTTGTCTACTGCATTGAAGTACCAAGTCAAACCATTGCTTAATGACATAGACTGGAAATGAAGTAGCTGAACGAACCCCCTATATGGACATGCTCTGCCAACAACCATTCCAGTGCCAGCAATAAATTCCCAGACTAAACAGTTTAAATTTGGCATTCTCATTTGTGATGCTGTACTTATGCTACACTCACAAGATTGATTCTCTGAATTCAAAGTATTCTAGCAAATGAATTATTAGAAATACAAAATTTTGGCTGACAAACATATGTCTACAGCAAATTAATCTGATATTTGAACAAAACACTCTTATAAAGAGAAATTTGTGGTGGTTTGAACAATAATAGCTACAGTCAGGGTCAGTCAGGTTTCCAGTCTAATCTGTACTTTCAGGAGACTAAATCATCCAAAGCTGACTGGAGCCTGACAACCAGCTCTCAGATGAGACAAGATGCTTATTTTAGTAACCAATCAAAAATTTTTTTTGTATCAAATCTTGGTGAGGTTTTTCCAAAATTTTACCTGTTTAAAAAAAGAAAAAGAAAAAGAAAATATTATTCTTTTGTTGTTATACTGCTTTTCAATTAAAACTGGAATTTGTCCAAAGGCTAGCTCAGAGTTGTTTAGGTATTCTAACAAGTAAAATGGAAGAAATATGAATGCTTAAAAATGGACTACAAAACAAAACAAACAGAAAAAGCTTCACAAGCATTTTGAAATGTGGACTTAATATGCATGTGCAGCAGCTGGATTGACACAATGGACCCTAACGGCTCCTTCAGGTTCCTTTCATACTGCATTATTCACTCTGCAGTTGGAGTACCAAAGACAACATTTTTGGGAAAAAGCCTATATTTTTGCAAACAGCTGCATTTAGACAATGACACAAGCGATGTTATCATATGACTGTAACAATAGAAAAGTGCTCTTGTTTAATGGAAGTATTTATTATCTGGATATAAGGTTGTCCATGGATAGCATGGGATGCTAGTCAGAGCACTCTCTGGTCCAGGACTGTGAAACATTTAGATGACAGATTCCATAACCAAAAATAATGTTACCTTGCCCTTTATTTCTTCACCTGCCAGTTTCCAAAGATCATTCAAATTCAAAAAATGTTACTTACATAACTAAGCTCATTTTCTGTTAGAAATAATGAAAGATGTTTTGGATTTATTGATCAATTTTATCTGATTTATGAAAACCACTTTTGTCCACTCTTTTCTATTACAAGTGAGTGTACTGTATTGGGAATACTGAGCTAATGCCCTCGAGGAAGACCATGTGACTGCAATTATTTATGAATTAACATGTCACAGATTTGAAGCTTTGAGACAAACACATTTCCCAGCTGCACATTTGTGACTTCTGAGTTTGTAAATGAAACAGATGAAATAATGACTTGCTCTTCTTCTCTATTTCTCTTATATGTTGGCTAGTTTGCTTGCTAGATGTTTAAAGACAGGCACAAATTCTTATGTAGATATTTATCATTCACAGAGAGTGTAAATTAAACATGCCATTACTTTATCAGCTATGATAATAAATACTTGACGCCAGACTGGATTTCTCTACAAGTGTAGTTATCATTGTTTTGGATACATAGTTTGCCTTTAGAGATACAGAAATTATTTCTGAATATTAATGTTGCTTAAAGACAACACAGTACAGGAGTAAAGCCCTGCAAAAAAAGAGTGAATTGCTTTATAAAGCACAGTTATATGGGCTTTGTCAATGCTTTAACTTAATTTGTGCTCTGTGAGTCAAACAATAATTTGGCTGATATTATTAGATACATACTTGTTTGGTTTGTCCTGAAAACTTAAAAGTCAAGCTGAAATCAAACTCATATGTCTTAATCGATAGCACAAACATACGGGCAAGAAATAGATGTAGAATACATATGGTTTTGCTGTCAAATATAAACAAGTGTAGCTGATACACATACACACATATATTTGTTAGCTGACTATGTAAATTGAGATGAAAGCCCATTTTCAGGCATGACCTGTGATAAACAAATGCATATAAATAAAGAATAACTCAAGATAACTCTAGAATAACATCAATTAAAACAATTACAACAACTTCTAGTCATCATGAAGTATTGTTTCAGTTCCATCTTAAAACAGGAAAAGCTCTCAATTGTTCTTAAATCAACTGGTAACTGATTCCACATTTGTGGAGCCTTGAAACAAAAAGCTTTTTATCCCTAGTTTGTATTCATTCTAGGGCATGGTAGTTCCACAGAATGAATAGAGTGTAATGTATAAGCTTCTCTAAGGGAAAGCAGCAGGTTGAAATAGTGGACACTGATTGACACACCACTCCAACTGATATTTTATATCCATATTTTAAAAGCAAGATTTTACAAGAGAAACAAAAATCATACCTAGAGTTGACGTGATTGGCAAGTGGAAAGTGGAATTCAGATCTATGAAATTTTACGTAGCATTTGATAATATGTCAGACATACATGAGTAAGTGCAGAAAACCCCCCCAAAATATTAAGTTAATAGAATGTAGAAAAGAAGATTTGGAATTCTGATTATCAGTCTGCACTATTAACTAGAATACTAAAACTGCCTCTTTGTGCTCCTTTGAAGACAGCAGGGTATAGAGGAACTTAAAACTGTTATATACATGTCTGTGTGTGCATATACAATGCATTTTTTAATCTCCTTATAAATGAATAAACCATAACAATTTTTTTTTTTTTCCTGTCTTTCAGACCCATTTATTTTCCAGGCATTGATTTCCATGTTCTCCCTACATCAGTCCTCAAGAGTTTGGAGAACTGCTAGGATTATGACGTCAAAAGCGACAAAAGATTGGAACCCGTTTAATGACAGGAGGGTGGGATATTTGAATCATACTCTTTAATTTTTTTCTCATAAGCAATTACAGGACTTAAATTCTTGACAAACAGTTGAGAAAAAGACAGTCAGCTCTTTGAGAAAGTGCTCTGAATACTGCCAGTTGCAAAGTTCCCTAGAAAGTATTCATGAAAAAGGAGGAGGGTATCACAATTTGATATTGCTAAAAATAAAAATAAAACAAAGATAAAAGTGAGAAAGCTCAGTGGCTGTTGTTTCTTTACAAATCACAATGACACAGTAAAGGACCCATTAAAAAGAAGTACTTTTTACCCTTCTCCCATCTTTTATAAAGGTCACATTCAGGGGATTTCTGTGCTTCCACTGAACCCCCAAAAAAGAATACTCTGAGAATAGAAAAAAGAAGGGTGGCATGACTAGAAAGGCGAGATGTCTGTGTGAGAAAGACTTTTTGGAAAAGAGCCTGTCGCCCACAAAGTACTGCAGCTTGAAGTACTCAAAACTGCGTCTGAGGCAAGCCATGGCTCCTGCAGACAGACAGAAGGGGAGGCTGATCTCATACCCCGAATGGTCTACACTGCTCGTACCCATCCCTGGGGAGGGCAAGATATTGCCTGCTCATCCTTTCACAAGCTTGGGAATGAGTCTTGCCTTGGCCAGGGCACTGTCACAATATTTTTATCACTCAGCATCAGCCACTTCCCTTGTATCAGCTGAGGAACAGTGCAAAAATTATACTTTTCCAGAGAGAAAACTGCTGGGATGGAGGAAAAGTGTCTATATATGTGGATTTATGACCCTTGGGATGGCAAACCTGCTGGACCACAGCCTTGCAAATGGAGTAAGAGGACAGTAGGTCACACTGAATACTTTTGCAGAGATAGCTCACTTTCCAAGCACTCTGAGCCCTACCTCCCATGCTGCTGTCTGTGACAATGCCCTTTTATTCTGGTTTCTTACTAAGGATGAGGATTTTGAAATCTAACGCCATGCCTGTCCAAGAGGTGAACTATGCTATTTTTATCTTCACAGCACCTGCAAAGGCACAGAATGGACCTGTCCTGGAAGGCACAACTTGGTCAGCCCAGATGCTTGCAGTAGCTAACACAGCCTTTTTTTGTCCTCTTGTTTTATCCTCACTGCTATCCACTTACACAAAAATCTTGTGTCTTCCTTTGTGAATGCAGAAAAGTTTCTAGAGGGGAAAAACAAAACACTAAGATCAAAACCCAATGAAAGTAAAGACTGTATCCTGATTCTTGCCCTATGTATCAAGGAAACTTTTTATAGGGGATCTTCATATCACTGGTAATCACTGTCTGATATTTAAATCTTGCACAAGATAAAGGATTGACAAATGTAGATAAAAGGTATATTATGTTTTGCTTTACTCCTCTTCTTCTCGAGTAAACAAATATGAAATATGCATGCATTGCATCATGCAGTGAACTAATAATTGCAGAAATAAAAACTATGTTCAGGTTTAGGTACAACTTTATGAAAACATATTAGCACAGTTAGATTCTGACTAGTGAGAACCTCTGATCAGAACTGAGTCATTCTCATAATCACTGTGTGGAGTGTAGAGAAAAAAAAAGTCTGAGATTAAAAAGGACAAGGAGAAAAGTAGGAGGTTAATATTACAGCCTCATGGGAATAGAGGGTTATCTGTGAGTGAAATAATGATATTCAGTCTGCAAATTCTGTAGATCTACAACACCTAAGCTTTGCAAGGGAGAATACTGTTTGTTGGAACCTGTGCTTAATCTGATTATATTATCCTTTAGTATTTGGATAGCCCTTGTGTCCTGAAGTCCAAAAAACCAAAATTAAAAAAAAAAAAAAATAAAGCAAGTATTTGGAGAAAAGCCACACAGTAGGGGAAAATTGGCAAAATATGGGTCAACTTTTGACCTGGGCACACATAACCACAGTGATGTACCTTTAAACTTTGCACCTCTGTGAAGATCAACTTTTCTGAAATCAGGAGTCAAAGAAAGGGTCTAACTCAGTTACAACACATCACCTAATGGTTGCCAGTTACAGAAAACTATTTTTCTGCAACACAAGTATATAATAATTTGCTGGAAATTAGGACAACTCTGGAGAAAACTCAAGCTGCTGCTGTGGTATTATAACTTTATAACACAGTCAGTAAATAACCTATCTCCAGTGGGTCTTAGAATGGCAGATGCAACTGTGTCTGGATTTGCTATTTTAGTGTCTTTATTGTTCACACAGTTCCTTCCCTGGCTCTATCCTAACATTGCTGAGAGGAACCAAATGACTCTGATACTCTTTGTCTGAGTAGCTCTAGTAAGTTTGAGTCCTTAATTAAACATGGTGACGAATGCAAAAAAGGGAGAAGGATTCTCTGAAGTCTAAATTGTTTCTTTCTACTCACACAATAAGAAACAAGACCTTTTTTTTTTTTTTGTGGTGAAAATCTCTGCATCTGTATTTTAAAAGAATCTTCTTCTAATACAGCAATCACATTACATTAAATAACCCAGAACTCATGACCAGATAAATCTTATTTTAAATAAAAGCTTTCTAACCTTGAAATTTCAGCCAAATTCTTTAGTTAAGATATTCTAAAGACAAATAGTATGTCTTTTTAAAAAATTCACAGCAAGAAAGGTTATGTTCAGAAGCAAATGAAATTTTAAGTGCACCTCGGCACCTTTAGCCATGAAACTAAGCCAAGAAGAATAATCTGTGACTATGATTCAAAAGAAGGTTAAACACCTTTCTCCAAAGAAATCACGATTTTCTGTATGAAGTGCCTAGTTTCTGTGAAAGGAGACTGAGAGATATCTACTTCCCAAAGACAAAAATACATTAGTGACCAAAGAGCAGTCAGAGAAAACTAGAACTAGAAACCCAAGCAGAGTTATAGCCAGAAACAGTTGTGGAAGAACCTCTGAAACCCCACAGTTAATGTGAGAGTGGATAAAGAGAAATGTTTTACTGGAAGATGTGGGAGGCAAGAAACAAATATAAGGTCTTGATACCTTTGAGCAGCATGGAGTTTAGACAGAAAAAATCAGCCTGATGGAAGACAGCTGAGGTGGAAATAGGGTCCAAGCTGCTTACTTGGTGTTTGCTGAGTAGTCCCAGTTAGGCTGAGTGATCTGCAGCATACAATAGGGTCCTGAGGGTTTTCAGGGTTCTCCAAACTCATGGATCCTCCAGTTCTCTGCCTAATTTTAAGGACTTGAAAGAAAAGTGAGAATTAGGAGAATCAGAAGAGAAAAAAAAATTCTAAGAGTAAATTCTGTGCTAGATAGGTTAACCTGCTTTCAGGTGAAATTAGTATCTCTGTTGTTGGTAACAGACAAAGTTGTGGGAAACTAAGCATCACTACACCTCTCATATGCATAGAAGATGTGCCTTGGACTTTGTAAAGAAGAGACACTTTACTGGGATTGTAAGTTTCTAAGAATTAAAAATTAATGATTCTAAGTCTTAGAAGAAGGAGGTGTTTCTGCAATTACTTTATGGAATGAGAGTGGTGACACCTTGGTGAACATAGGGAAAGACACTAGACTGAAAGACAATGAGTTAGCGAGTCAAGTGGTGCAAAAGAGAAATTGGTCCATGGTTCTATCAGGGTAGAAACCAATTAGTCAGGAAGATAAGGAGGACTAAGATTTGGGGATTCTGGGTAGCATCTTATCCTTGATGCTGGAAATCAAATCATGAGGACAGAGGGGCAGGAAAAGAATTTGACTAAACAAAAAAAAACCAGTCTGGTAAAGGAACTAACTCCTCTTCATCTACTTTCAGGTTGAGGCTGGGTTTTTTGTGTTTGGTTTTTGGTGGGTATTTTGTTTGTTCTTTTGTGGTTTTGTTGTTTGTGTTTAATTGTTGTTTTTTGTTTTTTAGGGGTTGTGGGTTTTTTTCTTCTTTTTATCTTTTTGTTGTTGTTGCTGGTTTGCTTCCATTCACATCATAGTGCATACAGAAAGACCAAGCTTAAATAGATTATTTGACTGATATTTTTCAATTTCTCTGCCAACTGACTTACTATGAAAGATAATGGCCTGCTTGAAAAACTGCTTTTTCAGGCCTCCAACAGGAGCTCCTGTGAAATTGAGAGAGGTCAGAAGAAGTCAGCTGCCATTTTCACTCCCATTTTTTATGGAAATGGGGAACAGATTGGTGAAGACATTGCAAAGGCTCTAAGGCAATCACTCTTTCAATTTGTCCAATATTAGTTTCAATAAGAACTGAGAAGAGAAACAATTGCCAGCAGCCCCTACTTGATTTGTCAAGACTCACTCTTGTCCACTTCAAATCACCTTTGACATTTACGAGCTCAACTTTGCAAACATCATTTGAGTATTATTATTTTATCTGATGCCTCTATTATACCAGTGCCTAGGATACCATCATGCTAAAAGTGATGCATAGGTATCAAGAACACCACTGCTTTTTATGTCTCCACTTTGTGCAGAACAAGGACGCTCTTGCTGTTGTATACACACTAAATACCTCTTGTGTTACAAATGCAAGGTATAGGAGTTTGTTAAAATTTATATGTATGTATCCAAAGTCAGTTTAGAAAAAAGGGAGATGTAATTTGGCAGACACTCACACTAACTAGCATACTGATAGCAAACTAGTTTTTCCATGCACCTACATTCCCTTATGCAAAAAACATTTTTTAGAACACATAGGGCATACCAAGAAAGTAAAGGCTAATAGAGATAATAATATTAAAATAAATATAGGTTTTTACTTTTTGTAGCATGCTACAGGTTGCATGCCCACAGTTCTGCAAGGTCACAGGAGCAAGAAGCAAGATAAAACCATGCCAAACAAGATAACAATGGTATTGACAAATATTCCTAGGACACAAATGCTCAGTGTGATTTACTCAGTACAAGCCCAGTGCATGCAATTTAGGTGTTGGAAGAAAACATCTATCTGGGTCAGAGAGTTTGAGATAGTGTCCAAAAAAGAGAAAAAAAAATTATCACGTGGGAAGGGGGTTGTTCAGTAACTCATGCAGATTCTTACAGAAAAGATGCCCCTTTGACTGAAGACAAACAAAATTGTACAGACGTGCTTTCTGCCTATGGTTTCCTGTAAGGCTGAAACTATGGGACTGTCAAAGAAAAGGGAAATTAACTGGAATACAAGTGATATAAAAGTGGAATGGAGAATGTTAAGGGCCACTTTTAGAGACCAGGACAGCTATGTGGGTTTGAAAAGGTACACTATATCTGCAATAAATTCTGTGTCAGGATACAGAGAGAAGCAGGATGGCTTCGGCCATGTGGGACCCCAGGCAGGCTATGGCACATGCAGTCCTACATAACATTTAAAAAGAAGAAATAAATTCAAAAAAGGAAAGTTATTATTTGTCTGAGACTTTGCACATATCTGTGGGAGAATAATAATGTTTTTGGGAATGCTCCTGGGTCAAGGAAAGCTTAATGATAATGGAGTTAAGCTGGACTGAGCAAAATTTCTGTAGTATCCTGTTTGTAGCTCCTTCTTAAAATCTTGCTTGCCTTGTAAGTAACCTAGTAACAATATCCTTCAGGCATTCTGGAAACACACTCTTGGACTTTAACATAGGTTCCTACTTGTGTGTTTGAAGAAATATTTAAAAGTTTATTAAAATACTGCAATGTAAAGAGTAAATAAATATGAAATTTGTAGAGCTAATATTAAAAAAAGAGGTGACGTCTTCCCCCCTCCTTTTTGACTTGGGTACAGACTAACACATGTTCCAAAGAATAAATCATCAAATATTCTTTATATGTAAGCCATCTCTCATTGGTTACAAGTAAGCTACAAAATTTCTATTGACTGCACTGTGGAAGGATCAAAGCCACTGACACCTTGATATTTGCTCCCACTTTCCATTTACTTTTCACTTGTGACTTTAGAATATAAGTGACAATGAAGCATTGTCTCTATGGTATATAAATGGGAGCTTATTTCCTGCATTTACTCTGGTTTTCCTAAGGGAAATGGGATTTACAGTTAATAACAAATCCCGTTCCACATTTGGATTATTCCTATGTACAGTAAAAACTCCTTGAATTTCAAATAATGCCAATTTCCATCTCAGCTGGAGAGGCAGTGGGGACCCTGGTGTGTGATTTTTATCTCAGAACTGTAAGTGCTATGGTAGAGGACTTGGCCACAAATAATCCCAAGTGTCACCAAGACTGGTGATAAGAAATTGTTGAGGAGGGGCCCTTGCTCCCTAATCTTCACAGACCTGTCACCCCACACTGCAACAGTCTCCACAGCAGGTGAGTCTCAGTGATCAGCACAAGGCACACAGCAGGTCCTGCTGTCCCACTCTTTGCTCCCTGGGTTGTTCTGTGCACAAGTTGCATGGAAATGTTTACCACCCTTGATTGCTATCAGTAATGCATGGGCATATGGAAAATGATCTGATTTCCAAGTCTGTTTCTAACCCTGTTTCATCAACTTGCAGAAGGAACCCAGCAGACAACACTAAACCTACACCCCAACATTACATAACTAAAATCTTCATAGGAAGGGACAGACAAATAATTAGAAACACATCCTTCATTTTTTATAAGAGTACATTTCTTACAAAAGCTTTTTGTTTTTTAATAAAGGAAAATGAACGAGAGGATCATACGGAAACTGGAGCAAACAAAGGTTGTTAAAACTATGAAAAACTCAGATAGCAGCAGAGATATTGTTTAGTTTATCTACTGCTATATTCCCTCTATTTAATTGTTTTGCCAGGTTTCTTTCTGGGATATCCATTATTACACTATACTAATATACATTTAATCCTAATACAACTAATTATAATTTCCCTTTAACCAGTATCTTACTCTCTGCCAACAGAATTAAACTTAATGAAATATATCAATATTGAAGACACAAATGATCACAGGTCCTTTGCCTACAAAATAATTATAACCACTAAAGATCACTCATATAATGTTCCAATGGTAATGTCTAGAGAAAGGGAACAGCACAGTAGTGATATTCCAACAGGAACCCAGCACCCCCTCAACCCTGGAACCACTAATTCTTCAGCTGGAACAATTGACAGAGGGGAAATGAATCATTCCCTTTGACAAGAACAAAACCATATTAAAATGTAGTAGTTTATTAAACAACTCACTTCAGAAGTTAAATTACTAAATTGTATCTCCATGGGTTTTAAGAAGTACTGTCTGATCACAATAATGGGTTGCCTACAAACTTTTATCTTAGCCATCGCCTCCAGAGTTGCTGTATTTAATTATTTAAACATTGTATTAATGAAACATGTTATACTGGTAAGAAAACTACTTTTATCACAGCACATGAAAGAAAAAAATTATGTGGTTTACATTGCACAACTGCATTTGCACCCTCATTGCAAACAGCAAAAAGCATCCTCCCCCTGATCCTCTGTTTCCAGCTGCTATGCAGAACTAATTTAATGGCTGCCATTGCCCTTGATTCTGACCTGATTAAAAAAAAAAAAAACCAACAAAAAAAACCCCAAAGCATTTAAAACATTTTGATGCACCTGTTGTACTGCATTGTGACCCACTGTGATTTCAATTTATGTCACATGAGAACATGCTACTAAAGCACCAGATTGCACCATGTGCAAAAAACCTAGCAGTGCTGGAAATTGATGTCACAGCACAATGCATATCTGTTCACATAATGCATTGAACACATAAATTAAGATTAAAAAGTAAAGGAAAAAGAAATTAGTCATGGCATGAATGAGGTTAGACAGAACCATTCTTATTTGTACATGTGTCCTTTTGAAGCTGGAAACCTCTGCTGCAGAATGAAGACCTGTTTCATTTGAGCTGTTGAAAACTTAGTTGCAATAGCAGATTACCATCCTTTGGTGGATCAGCCACGAGAGGGAAGACAGAAGTGGGTTTCAGGTGTTTGCTGACATTAGAGTGATACTGTAAACTAAGAAAAATGTGGGAAAAAAAAACATATTCTGCATCTCGTAGGACCTAAAGATAGATGATTCTGTTTATCTCTGCTCAGTGTTCAAGCCTCTCCCTCAGGTTCTTTTCTGGTCCTATCTTCTGCAGCTGTCATCCCATCATTCTCCTTTACCAACTGTCCCAAGAGGGATAAAATAATTTGGCAAAGTGCTCTGGAGCACGTGAAAGACCACAACTTAGGTACTTAAATGGAAAATGCAGAAATGAACAAAATATTAATCATATGAGCTTATAGTTAAGCACCTTTGAGAGCACTTAAGAAGAGAGACTTGGCTTGGAAATCTGCACTATGAACACACTCACTGAATAATCATATTTTGTGGAAGAAGAATTCAAATGCACTGCAGAATCCTATACAGAAGAATCCAGAAATGCTTTTTCTTCTCACAAGATATAAGAAAAAAAAAAATATATTTGTAAGCACATTTTAAAGACCTGCAACCTCTTTGTTGGAAAAAATGGCAACAACAATATTTCTCTTCCTTACAGTTGTATTGCAAATGTTAATAATTATAAAATCCTGCAAGAACTGCTTGAAGAGCATTTAAAATGTTAAAAATGTTAAAAAGACATTCCTTAACTGTCCAAAGAGTGTCTTAAAAATCCAACTGCTGTTAGGTAGCAACCCTCCACAGCCAGAAGAGCAGATGAACTGTGGATTAAACCAAATAAAAGACTTTTTTCTCAAGGAAGAAAGAACATAACCACAATCTGAGCTCTGCTTGTGACCAGTGACATTTCCAGTGATGTACTGTCTACTTTTGACTACTGTCCTTAAAAACAGATGTGAACTATTTGGAGAGGAGATGTCAGAAGAGAATGAGAATGACCAGAAGGCAAGACCTCTGAATGAAGAGTGAGGGTATTGCAGTTATTCTATCTGAAAGTAAAGAAGAATGAGAGAGAAATGATAGCAGCTGAGAGATATGTAAGAGAAAGTGAATAATCTGTATGACAAGCCCAATGTGGATAGGACAAGAAATAATAGCTTTGAGTCATAGCAAGAGGGATTTGGGTTAAACATTAGGAAAAAAACTGTAATTGTAAGGAAAGTTAAGCACTAAGGAAGAACACTCACCTCAGCTGAGGAGACTGTGCGATCTCCACCGCTGGGAGATTTCAAGAACAAGTGATGCAGATATCTTTCGGACACATTCAAGGTCCTGGTATTTACATGGGCTAACTGATGAAGAGTCCTGTTTCCTGTGTTTCTAAGTTGTACTGTATAATATGTACAGATAATGAGAAATGGTTTTTTGTGTGAGAGCTAAAGAGACCAGCCACTTAATGTGTGGAAGACATTAATGAAAAGCAAGGTTAATGGACCTTCCAAAAATATTCACCCTCATTTCAGTGTAGGAAGGCTTCCTACTTGCTGAGGGAATCCTGTTTGACTGACAGAAAAAGGACCAGGAAATTAATTCTCCCTGGAAATTTCCTTCTGTGGAGTAGCCAAGCTTGCAGGATGACTTTCCCAGGATTGTTCTCGTTCTACTTATAAGCACCTGCTAGGAAGTAGCTCGGTGCAGACTGAATAGATGGGATGCTGGTGAATTTGTGCTCCAGGAGGACAGGAAGGAACCTGAAATCTCAGAGGAGGGGTTCTGTTGTGCTATGACAGACCAGTTATTGAGAGTTTGCATTGAGGTCTTCTCTCTAGCTTGGAAGACAAACAGTGCTTTGAATTCTTCTGCAGATTGAAGTGGAGATTATGGGGCTGGAAATCAGCCAAGAGAAAGGAATTTTGCAGGGAAAGCATGCCTTATGGAAGCCTTGTACTAAGTCGAGGCTTCTACTTATCTTTAATGCCCTGCACCTGCCACATGGCATGGCTCATGTTATAGTCTTTCTTTTTCCATGAATAAGCCTGGGCTAGAGGAAGAGTTTAAACTAAGATTTACATATTTCTCTCAGGAAAATTGTGATTTTCCTGGGAGATCAAAGGAGTCAGGCTACCATGGTTGTGAGGGTATGTGGTCTATGTGTGATGTAACAAGTTTGTCTAGGACCACTGCATCTACAGATCATGGTATCATACAGGTAGCCTGTGCATAGCAAGTGGCTGTTTATCCAGGATTTCTGAGTGGTAACTCATTGCTCTGTCTTTATGAATTGTGAATCCCTCAAAATACTGAGCAAATTATTAGTGTCCATGAGTTTTGCTTAGAACAGGAAAAACATATCAGTCTTTTTGAAGGGCTATGGATTCAAATTTTTTAAATGCATAATGGCTTTTCACAGAACATGCTATCAAAGTCAGCTTTGGGCACTGTGGAGAGAAAGCCCAGGCAAAAAGAATAGGTTAGGATCAGTGAAAATCAACATCTATAAATATATCTAGAGTTGAGATACTGGTGAGGACCAGCAGAGGATTAGGAGATAATGAGCTTTTTGATGAAAGCAGTATGAGGGATATTCTGCTGTCTCACTGGAAGGTAGAATACAACCAGAGAGTCAGGGGAAACTGTGAAGATATTGGAGGAAATCTGCATCTCTACTCAAGGAAATTAGGTAAGATTGTCCTATTCTAGGGCTGCAAACAAAATTGACAGACTTTCCAGAATCTTGACTCAGGAAAGTGCCTTTATTATAATACTAATTTCAGGAACCACCCCATGTTAAGAGCATCTTGGTTTCTAATATGCTTTTGGAAACTTGGAGAGCAAGTGAAGAAACTTGAATTAACAAATCAACCACGTGAAGTAACAAACCTTGGTTTCATGAGCCCCATGCTGTAACCACACCTGTGGTTCTTGTGGTTAGCAGAACCACACAAGGACTTGTCTCCTTCCTCTTGCTTCTTTAATTGCACCCTTCTTAGATAACCTGAAGCAAAGATGAGAAGGAGGAGGAAGGAGGAGGAAAAGGGTGAGGAGGAGATCTCTCTTTTAGTCAGAAAATACACAGCTGATACAGAGAAAAGGTGAATTTCAGACAGGTGTTTGTGAATCTCTGTTTCAAGAAGATCCTCAAATACTGACATTCCCAGCCTTTGAGGAGTGGCCAAAACAAGTGCAGTAAAACCTTTGATGCAAACCTGGTAGAAAGATTGCACAAAATTCTGTCCCCTTAATCATATGAGAAGCTGGAGCAAAAACTTACCCTTCATCAGATTTCTTTTATTTTAACACACATAATCAATTCTAGCTCCCAAGAATTTTTGTCTCTGCTTTGTTTTGGGACCTTTCTCATGACTGTTTTTCTCATTTCCTCCTATTCTCCTAGTTCACTTCCTCCTTCACTGAAACAAATACCAGTCCATTTCAGACAACCTACAGCCCCTGCTTTTCCCACTACACACTGCACACTGCATTCATCGTGGGCTGTGGTTACACATTTGGGGGCAGGGTTTACTTGAATGCCTTTTAACATAATGGCTAGGGAGGGCAGGGTTTCAGAAGATTAGGATCCTGTTTGTCAGTGTACCACAATACTGCTGCTTGAGTCGTGACTGCAAGAGAACTAGGAGTCACCCAGCAATGAGGATATGAGGCCAGATTATTGACAGTTGCCTATAGAGCATTTTGTTCTTTGTGTTCCAGGGAGTAAATAGCACTTTGGGTATCCACTGACGGCCAGTCCTTCATTTGGGAGAGCGGAGGTGTGATATTACACTTCTGCTTTATCCAACTTGTCCTCCAAGTGGTAAATATGTGTGTGGGGGTATGCACATATGTAAAGAAAACTTAAAATAATATTTGAAGGAATTACAGAATCCAAGATGCCATAATCTTACTAAAGTAAAAAAGAAAAAGAAACCAAAAAACCCCTCCTACATATGAGCAGATAAACAGTACTGCACTTCAAAGTACTCCTGGGATAAAGAAAACACTGCTGGTCTTAAATACACTAACAAAATTACACTGCCATGAAACAGTGTATTTGTGGACTTCAGCCAGATCAGCTACTCATAATATTCTCCAGTTTTGCCAACATATTATGATATGAGAAAACACCTGTAAATCATGATGTAAGAATGTACCCTGGGCTGTACTCCATCCAAAAACTTTCAATAGCCAATATATCAAATGCATAGCATACAACATGTCTGAGTGTTAGGAAATGAAGTGCAATTTTCCCTCTGCTCTTAAAAGTGAGGAAGTATTCCACCTACTCCTGTCCTACCTTTGTCCTGCCCCCTTCAGATCCCCTGTGCCTCAGAGGTTCCCACAATTCTCTCTGACTTCAGTTATTTTTAATCAACCAAGTCCAGCAACACTTTTTAATCCAAACCTAAAAGAGATCAGACAAATTAGGATGGTGTTAAAGCAGGTGAAATTAGATGAACTTTATGGTTTAAAGCACAGATATGTTTTGTGGTAAAAAGCAATATTTCTGGCCAAGAAAGTCATACAATCCCTTTTTTCAAGATAAGTGATCTACATTTACTGCCTGGACATATATTTTTCCTCATTGTAATTATTTGAGAGGGGCAGCTAAAGAATATTGTATTAATGCTGTAAAAGGAGGATTTGACAATGTATAATATTTAGCAGATTTAGGGTAAGGTGGGGATATTGCACTGGGAAAGACTATTTCTTACTGACAACTTACTGTTGCCTTTGAAACTGGAAGGTAAATGGATGCATTGATCTCACAGCATTCCAATATCAGATACAGATATATTTAAAATATCATCATAATACCATTCTTCCTATAATTTCTAAGGAGGCTTGTCCCCTGAATTGTCTATGAACTTCCCTCTTAACCCTGTAATATAAACATTCTCAAATTCTCAAAGGTATTATGTAGAGAAAAGTACTTATTAAAATAACATGGCAGGCCTAGCTAGGACCGAGAAAACCAAGAAATTCACAGCGGAGATTGAAACTCCATCTTTGAGACACCCCGTTGTGCTTTGTTGCATTTTAATAAGTGTTCATATGACCCTCTGCCAGTTAATTATGGGGATCTTTAGAATTTTGTTCTGGCCCCCTTGCTCTTCACTACAGATGTACTTCTTTCACTTCTATTTTTAGGGACCTAAGGTGACTTATCATTGTTAACCTTCTACCACCCAGATCTATTTTGCCATTTTAGCTGATCCTACTAAAAAAGCTTTTAGTCTTTTTGTCTTACCTCCCTAAAGTACAAATTTGGACCTTAACTGAATGTCTTAAAAAAGAGAGAGAGAGAGGGAAGCATCACAAAAAATCAGATCCCTTTTCTCTCCCCAAACCCACTAAAAATAGCTCCAAGTTTTCAGTTCCATTAGATGAAAATCTATTTATAATTTGCCATATGGCCAAAAGAATTGAGGTAGTGCTAGATCTTATTTAGCCATATCCTTTGGAGGAGTTGTGGGGTTATATTTTTTTGTTTTGTTTTGTTGTGGCAGTTGGTTTACTTTGGATTTCCCATTTGAAAATAAGGAGAGGTTGTAAGAATTCTGTAAATATTCCTATGGCATTACCTCTGTAGTTCCCATTTTAAGATGCAAAAACCACTTTTTATTACCTACACAGAAGTAAGATCACTACACATATCTAGGCAAGTTTTTATTTAAGGGAGAGAGAAGTAAAAAAACCAACCAACCAACCAACCAATCAACAAACCAATCAACAAACCAATCAAAAAAACCTATGGAAGCAAATGTTTCTTAGTAGCTCCTGTAGCTGCTTTCTGCATCAAGATTTTGTGGGTTACTTCGGAAGAAACATGCATTGGAAAAGGAATTAATTTCCTCTGAAATGTAGTCTGTCACCCATGAGGAAATATTGCTCTGCATGATAAAGTAAAGGAACCTCAGGAGCAGACAGAAGTAAAACTAGGCATCATTAACAAACAACTAAAATTCTGATTTTTTTTGGAGGTTCCTAGATAAAATGAGGACAGAGACATTTTTTTGAAACACTGTAGACAAACATTGGTATTGTTACACTTGTTTGAAACAATCGTCTGCATATTCTGAGATTTGTCCATCACTAGAAACATTTAATGAATACTCTTCTAGTAGTGGAATTTTCCCATTGAATGCAAATAATTTCAAAAGTTTATTTTCAGAATGTTTCATGCTTGTTTTTGTCAGACAGCTGGTAGATGGAAAGGGTTTCAAAAATAAAGAAAATTATACACAATGAATTACCAGTTGCAGTAAACACTAGGAGATTAAATGTATTTTTATTGTGAGGACATAATGCTGCTATAACCTAACCTTCTCCACCCCCATCGGGTAAAGAACACTTAATGAAGGAGAGAATGCTTCTATTAATTTGTAATCCATTTCTGGTCTATATAACATCCATTAGACATTCACTAGTAATTTCTTCCATCTAACCCTTATTTTGGAGAAAAAAATATTATTTCAACCTTTTATAAGAAAAGACTGATAAATAGTTGACTAAAACATGTCTTCTATTTTATTTTTAATATAATCAATAGCATTTTGACACATTTATATTCCTGGTTACTTGAGAGGCCATTATGCATTTTTGTTTAGAAAATCTTTCAAGATGTGCATTGGCAGGACTTCTGTTCTTTGAATATCTGTCAAAATGTCCTTCTTAGAAGCTTTTTCCCTGGGTGAAGCTTTTTTCTGAGAAGGTCATCTCAGTGGTAGAAATCCCAATGGTGTGTATAGGTTACAAATAACATGATTTTCTGGTCCATTTTTTCCTACAGTTTTCAAACTTCCTTCTCTCCCCACTCAGGAAATATTAGATTTCTCAGTAGCTGCTGGGCTAAGCTTTCTTTTTGCCTCTACTCCTAAACAAAGTTAATGCCAGCTTGTTGTCTCTGTTTTTTTAGTTTTGGTCCAAAACTCATTTTCAGTTTACACTCAGACATTTGATCAGCTACTTAGATTGTTTTATTAAATTTTTATTTGAAACAATAATTATAGGAAGAATACCCTCTTATAGTAGAGAATTCATCATTAAAGCTAAGAAAGCCCCTGCTTTGCTTTTTTGTGAACAAGAAATGCAACTTTCTGTAAGTCTGAAACATTATCAAATGGAGGGCTAAGCAACGGCATTAATTTTTTTAACATTCTGTTACTTCAGTGAACTTCATCAGTAAGCCTATGATTAACTAGTCTCTTTAAAAAAAAAAAAATTAACTTTGAGTTTTGCTTTTATTGTATCTAAGGAGATTGGGTAAAAATATCTGAAAGTAAAGCAATTCTACTCCTTAACCCTGTAGGACTGCGAACACAATGGGTTCCTATCCTCATACTTGCTGACAGATATTACTGCTTTCATTTGATATATAATTTTATAGTATCTGCTGCTAGTCAATTGCCCTTTGATATGCAATATTATAGTATCTTCTCCCAGTTTTTTAGACCTTTTTTATTGGTATTGGTCAAATCAGGTGTATAAAGCAAGAACATCAGTACAAGGAGTTTGAGTTGAATGAGAACGAGTTGTCCATTAATTCTGATGACAGGTTCCAAGTCCAGTGTCATGACAGAATTCTGCCACCTTTTTCCCCAAGTTTGTTAGTTAGTTTTGTCTTGGCCAAAGGGCTACTACCAAAACTTTAGTCCCCGACCTTGCAGTCAGATTTTCATGTGTGGGATCCTATTGACCTCAGCAAGTTTTTAAGCAGATGCGAACATCAGACAACCATGAATTTGCTCCAGGAGAACTTCCTGAGATGATCAGCTGTGAACTTTCCGAGAAATTCAGATAGGCTGGAGATACTTGCCCGTGTGACATTGGTGGAACTTTGGTGACAGTGTCCTCCATCCCTCTCTTTCATTCTCTGGATTTGTACAAATTAATTTACAAATGCATACACATCTATCTATATACATACATTCTAGCCTCATGGAGCCAATTTACATACATGTATATGTGTTATAAAAAGTAAGCACTCATCTCCTGGGTGTTTATCAAATTTCCTGTTTGTTATAAATTCTCTGTTTGAGATGATCTGTTTTCTCCAAAAACTTCTGGGCATGCATATGACTTATGTCAGTCATGTCACCTGTTTCAGGCAAAGCAAAAAAAGTGAGAGAAAAATGAAAAAAACTTAGAATTAATAAGTCTTTTGCATTAAAAAATTATACATATAAGTAAATCTATTACATGCCCAAGTACTTGGTTTTTTTGGTTTGGTTGTCTTTGATTTATTGGTTTTGGTTCATTATTTTTTGGGTTTTGATTTGTTCTGTTTTCTTTCAATATAGTGAATTATAGTTAGCTTATATAAAAAAGTCCACTCTAAGAAGTCTACTCTAAGAAGTCCACTGACAGCAACCTTATATGTCTACCAAAGAATGAAGTCTTTGTTTCTGGACTTTATGCTAATATTTTTACAATTTTCTTTCCGTGGAAGTGATAAACACAAAACTAACTTGCAAAACCCACTCACCTCTTTTACTTATCCATAATATGACTGCAAGGTATAGCTCTAATAAATGAACCTAAAAAAGGAGCTCTGATTTCCTAAGAGCACCAGAATAAAGTTTTCATTAATTCTTGGTTAAATACAACAGTTAGAAAATTAATAAAAAAGCTATCCAGAACAGTAAGCACATTAAGGAGTTAAGAATATTTTACTTTACCATAATGAATATCACTCATTTAAAAAGTAGTACATCCCCACAAATAAAGAAACAATACTTCTGTTAATTTCCTTGAGTATTTTACATAAAAATGTCATATATTTACAACTCATACACATGTAAATGTTTATTTTATCTATTTTTAATTTCAATTCAGCTATCGACATAATGTGAAATACTCAGTGCAACAAAAATCTTACCAACACTGTGAGTTCTGACATAAATGAACTGGGATATTTTGTCATAAAATACTGAATTTAACTTCTCTTTAAACTTGTATTTCTTTGTTAGAAGGAAATGATGGTAAAGTTGGAACTAATTTTTTTAAACTCTGATTAAAATGCAGAGGTGGTAACTTGGAAAACTTCCCAATCATACCTGAGGGGTGAAGCAGGAGGGTTAGAGATACTGAGTGAAAACTCACAGAACTGATCATTTTCCCCACTGTATCCTTTCAAAAAACGGTAGGTCTTGTTTCTTATACATTTAGCTGCTTTGTAGTTTCTTTACAGCCTCAAATTTTTTAAAGAAAATGTGGCATCACTACAGACTTAAGCTTCCTTAAGTTGTTCCTAAACTCCATTTGACTGTTAATGTCTCTGAATAACAAAGTATGCAGGGCTGGATCCTGCCAGGTGCAAGAAATCCTGTAGCAGTTTTTCAACATGCATGTATATAGCTGACACTCAAATTTGGCCTACTCTCCCTTACACAGAGGCCAATCAGTTATCTTATTTTTACCTCTTTTCCTCCAAACTTTGTTTGGATCTGCCTTCATTTTCTAACCTGCCTTTTTTTTTTTTTCCTTACTTTTTATTTTTATTTTTATTTTTATTTTCTTAAAGAAGCTAGGAAGAAAGAGAATATTCTAGTCACAGAACTCTGCCATTCAAGGATCTGTGTGGTTTTGCCAAGGGTCTGCATCCCTGGTCATTTTGGGGATTCAGAAACTGATGAAAGATGTAGAGTTGAAGTAAAATTTAAAAGCTGGCAACAAAACTTGGTAAGTTGAGCAGAGAGTGTTTTAATTGACCACTTACGTTCCTTAAGACTTTGCTGAATAACTTGCTGTTACTAATATCACGTACCACAAAGGCATGTTGCACACAAAAATCAAAATTTTGTGTTTGTAAATCACCATGAAGATATAAATTTGCATATGATGTCAGTGCTCTATAAAACATGCTACTTTTTAAATTTTTCTTGTTAAGGGTTGAATTTTTATTTGGAGTTATAATTGTAGTCTACCTTACTAAGAAAACATGACATTATCCATATTAAAATAGTAAGCAAAACTAAAATTTGCCCTTTGTTTGAGGTAAATTTAATGCTAATTTTATTTCACATAAAAAACTTCCCCCCCCCCCAAAAAAAAAAAAAAAATCACAGACAGGGTATTGCACACCTTTATCAGAGAAATTCACTTTTGAGGAGTAAGTTTGTATCTTAAAGAGTCTTTCAGAAGTCCTGGTGCCTTGTCCAAAAGATGGTCCAGAGGCTAAAACAGAGGTCGTTCCCCAATGCCAACACCTCCTCTGTATGAGGGGTAGCAGCAGCAAGGAAAGTGCTGTACATTCTCTCTTGCAATGCAAACTGGCTGCAAGATAAATACTAATATTTAGAGAAAGAAATATTTAGTGATATTCCCCATGCCAAACGCTGCAGATGTAACTGCAAGGCATGTGAAGATTGTAAAGCAGCCAGACCCCTTCCTAAGAGTGTTTTTATTTATTTTTTTTTTTTTTCTAACTGTAACGAGTGACGGCTTTTCTGCCTAAACATCTCTAAAGGGCTATGAAAATTGAAGTCCTTCAGAGCTGTTAAATGTTTCCTCAGATTCACAATAAAATTCTGCATTACAGATCTCCTAGTAAAATCTCTGAAGCATTGCAAGCGGTACTTACATAATTTTCTGTTAAGTCAGTATTTGTGTATTCAACACCTAGAAAATAAGGAAAGTGAATGTGGATAGGGAAGGGAAAAACAAAGGCGAAGGGGGAAGGGGTGGGAGGGAAGGGGAGGGGGGGAGAATAGACAAACCCTACCCTGAAACAGCCATGCAGCTATTAAACATATGCCAAAGTAAACAATAGTGAGAGGGTCTGCCATAGCTTTGCCCTGCAGGTAGACGGCAGGCGGCACAGAAGGAAAGCAAATGGCAAGGAAAAGAGAAAGACGGTACAGGATGTGGATGAGATGCCGAGCCCTGAGAGCATGAACGGCCTGATTGTGATCCTCAAGTCACACCATCAGCCATGCAAAACAGGACATACCTTTCTGGCTTGCTGGTTCTGTCGGCTGAAACAAAGCAGTCCCATTCTCAGCGGGAGGCCAAATCAAAATGAAATTTTATTTAGTCTGCACTGTCCCCAGATTGGGTTTCAGAATGACTGCTTTAGGAGATAGCATGGATGTGGCTGATGCATGCTTTGCATATGAAACTGCAATAGAGGAGGAAAAAAAAATCTACATAATCAAAAAAATCTGTGCCGTGTGGATGGCAAAAACCCCTGGACGTCAGTGAAGCAGCTACAAAGGATGTTTTAAAAAATGAAAAACAAAAAGAAATGCACATTTGTGCTTTGCAATACTATTTTCAATAAATACCTAATAGATCACTTTGCGTGTAATTATTCAGAACCTGCCTGGAGAGACTGAAATATCAAAAAAAATTTCCTATTTTTTTTTGTTGTAATCATGGAACAGAATTACAGTTTGGAAACAAATGCAGAGAAAATGTATATCTCAAGAGGATTGCTGTGTCTTGCGGGGGCTGCACCTCAAAATCCTTGTCAATTTAATTTTTAAGTCCCTGTTTCCTGGAGTACCTAAAGAAAGGCCTACTGCAGTAAAGAACATCTGCTTTTTGTACCACTGATCTAATGCATTCCACCTTGCACTATTAAGAAAAGAACCATTCTTTGATTAGACACACTTAATTTTACAGACTATTAATAAATAAAAAAGATCATCAACTGATCACACAGTATTTTCATTAGAAGTTAGAAATAACTTACAAAGGCAAGGAATAGTCTGCAGAAAATGCAGGGCATACACCGTGTAATGCCTTTGTTGTCAGTTATGCTGCAAATGAGATTTTTCAAATAGGATTTGCAGAGGCAGGGCAGTGATCAGCACAGTGCAACATCCAGGAAAGGGAAGTTGAGCACAGTATTCTGTGAAACAAGGGGGCAGAAGGGAGCCTGTTTGTAGATACATATTATTATCCATAGAAAACACTTATCACTGCTTGATTTTGCTACACCAGCTAGTTGGAAGTAGGTGATACCAATAATTTTGTAAGTGCACATCTGTGTGGGAATGCGTGTTTGCATTTATCTGTGTGCAGAGCATGTAAGCCTGTAGTCTGTGCACATGTACACGCTTGATGCTTACACTGTAAAAGACAAGCAAAAGGCAGCACAAACAATACATGTTTTCAATTGACAGATATTTCTCTGCCGGGACAAGCAGTGCTAATGCTGCACTCTATATACATATAGGCAGCTAAAGAATGGGATGGAAAAACCCCAAACCCAAATACCATAAAATCTTTCAGAATGCAAAAATGCAAGATCCCAAATAAACAATGTAGATAAAAACTTGCAGCAATAATGAGATACAGTGCAAATCATTCACACAATGTGCTTTCACACTGCGATGACGGAAGTCACTGACAACAATGCAACCATGTGCAGATACTCCTTGGAGAAACAGTCGAGCAAATTTTGTAATTCTATCTCCAGTGCTTTGCAGCCTGAGTTTGAGACTTGCTGGAACAAAATGTGTGAAAATATTGATGTTTTAAAAATTAAGCATTGAACATCATGGAAGGTAACTTCATAATGAGTTCTCCTATTGCTATTTAAAGCTAGAAATCCATAAGGAGCACAGTGAAAAATATAACATTTGTTCTCCTTATGTCTTGGAACAACTGTTTTTATATTTGTAATCATCCTAACTGTTGTTCCAAACAAGATATTCAGATAGTCCCTAGCCTCATGCTGTATCTTATTTATTCTGATGCATATCTTACAGCAAAGCTTCATCTGTATAGAATTAATTTAATTTTTTTTGAGTGTTATTATTTTTATAAATGCTGCTTTTTTTTTCCCCTCACAGAACTTCCCACTTTAGGGAAAAAGCAAGATGTGATTGCTTTAAAAATAGAAGACCAAATACATAGCTAGTATTCCCAAAATTCAATGCACCTGGCATTCACTTTATACCTAATAAGCATCCGTGAATATGCAAATGTTCAATGTCTCTAGTAACCTCATTAATTTATTCCTCAGGCAATCAAAGAATGTGAACCAGTCCTCTGCTACTAATACTGGAAGTGGTACGCTGCTCAGCATTGCTAGAATAATCTGAAAGCACATTCTGCATATTGAAAAACTGTTTCATCTTTCTTCCTTCCTTTGCCACTGTAATTCAAACAAAGACTTCCTACCTCAGTTTACATAGCTGACAGCAAAAGTTGAAAAATGCCAAAAAATAATTAAGACATATATATTATCTTTCTTTCTCTCTCTCTCTCCCCCACCCATATACATACATATATATATATCCATGTGCACACATGCACACTGAGAAGATAAATAGTTTAAAGAGATCTCAGCAGAATTCCAGTTTGAAATCCACCTGAGTTTTCTTATTTATTTATCTGGAAAAGGGGAAGCTTGGGCAGGATGGAGGAGTGAGGGAAAAATGACCTGCCTCCTACTCTGCAGAGCAGCTGAATAATCTTTTCCTTT